>NC_135422.1:13336639-13636639 GCF_051991245.1 Festucalex cinctus | reverse complement strand
TTTTTTTACCTCCTGTTGGATCAAAATCTTGACCCAAGATGCTGGGTCAAATTCTCAACCCAATGGTCATGCGTAAAAATAACCCAGCTTTGACTCTGTCCCTTTTGGGCTATATTTTCATCCAATTTGTGTTACTTGGCAGTGGATGACGAGTTAGAATGTCCGCCTCCCAGTTCTGAGGACTCTGGTTCGAGTCCAGGCTCCGGCCTTCCTGGGTGGAGTTTGCATATTCTCCCCGTGCCTGCGTGGGTTTTCTCCGGGTACTCTGGTCTCCTCCCACATGCCAAAGAATGCATGGCAGGTTAATTGGGCTCTCCGAATTGTCCCTCGGTGTGCTTGTGAGCGTGAGTGGTTGTTCGTCTCTGTGTGCCCTGCAATTGGCTGGCAACCGGTTCAGGGTGTACCCCGCCTACTGCCCGAAGACGGCTAGGATAGGCTCCAGCACCCCACTCGACCCTTGTGAGGAATAAGCGATTAAGAAAATGGATGGATGACACCTGGCAATTTTAAATAGTGTGCATGCAACAAAACAAAAAAAAAAAGGTTTTTGGACCCAGTGCTACTTTTCACCTGGCAGTTGGTGTACATGACAATAACTTAAAAAAAAAAGTATTCTAATTTATGACAATCGCTGCAATTTAAGAAGTAATTCGCAAGTTGTAATTTTACGGGAATAAAGTTGGAATTTTACTGAAAAAATAACAGCAGTCATTTATGAGAGTAAAGTCAAAGTGTCTAAAGTGATTTCTGGAAATTTTTTGGGAGAATAAAGTTGAAAAGTACTAGTTGTAAATACGTTTTTACGTGTTTTTTAAGTAGTTGTTGCGGTCGAACAATATTTGAAATCTGTGGTTATGGAATGGAGCCCGTCGGTGAAGAGCGGGGCTCGCCTCCAGCGCTCATCCGACTGAAGGTGCTCAGGAAACGGCCGCCCTTCGCCTTGCCATCCGCTAATACTCACGGCGGATCCGTGTTTTTTTTTTTTTTCCTCCCCTCTCTCTCCCTGCACCTTTGTGTCGTGCGATCGACTCTTGCCGTCTGTTTCTCACACCCACCCCTCACACGCACGCACACACCACGTCCCCCCCCCCCCCCTCCTGCGTTTAGCATCTGAAAGGAGCCCTGAGTGAGAATCGATGGCGCAGAGGCCCGCTTGACAGGACAATAAAGCACAAAGAAGGGGTGAGTCTTCTCCTTTTGCCCTTTTTTTCCCCTCCCCATCTTCACTCACTTCTTCGTCAGAAGACGACGAGCGAGGGAGCGCGCGTGTCTCGCTGCTCCGCGGGGGCCGCGACGCTTCCACGCGCCGCATCTTTTGTCAGCATCAGCCCCTTTTTCTCACATCACAACATCCTCATCACCACCCCGCCCCCTCCCCACGAAAATTATTTGATAACATTTTTACTGTAAACATTATTTGAGGGGTGGTTTGCGAAGGGGGTTGGGGGCGTGATGTAGCTACTAATGCGGTTGTCGGTGGGGTAAACAACCCCTCGTATGCGCCCCCATTTTATTTTTTCATTTTATTTTTTTTTTGGAATGAGGGGGTACACTGAACTATGTTGTATTTCCAGAGCCTCCGCAGCAGCCATGCTCCAGCAGCCGCCGTCTCCCCGCATCCCTCACATCCTCCTCGACCAGGAGTGCCCCACCTCCTCCTCCACCACCACCACCTCCAGCAGCCACAGACTCCTTCAGATGACCGAACCCGGCCGACACTCCCCATGAGGCGGCCACCAGCGCTCACACCGACCGCTCTGTATGGAGCCTCTCGCCAGTGAAGTAGGTGCAGTTATGCTAAGGGAGCTCCCTAAACCCATTGAGCGGTGGGGGGCGGCGACTTTAATAATGAATATTACTATAATGCCTTAACTTTTAAGCGATGTTGGTCGATGACGTCACTGGCAGGAGTTCTCATATCAAATGAAACGATAATCGATTTTTTTTAACTTCATTTTTTTGGTACAATTTTTACATAATTAAAACAAAAATGTTTAAAAAAAAAGTATAAACAAAATAACTGAATTTGGAACATTTTGATCATAAATACTAATTATATTTTTTAAGTTAATTTTTACATAATTAAAAAATATTAAGGTACATTAAACAAAGATTTTTTTTTTTCAAAAAACAGTTACTACTTTTTCTTTCACATCATTGAAGTAAGACAATCAAAACATTTCAATCATAAGAACAAGTCATATTGTGAAATTTAATTGAAATAAATGTTTTAATATACTTAAAACAGTTTTTAAAAATGGTCACAATATAAAGAAGCTACTGACCTGTGTGCATTTTTTTTTAATCACACAATATAAATGCAACCATTTAAGTTAAATGTTATGGAAAATAATTATTTAGCACGTATTAACATATGTTTACACCTTATTGTACACACCTGTATTTTCTTTAACAATGGGCTTTTCATTTCTTGTTACATGAAGCAATAGCAAAGTGACCTTGACTGATAAGCCTGCTCGGAACAAACTTAAGCTTGCCTTTCTGCCTATAGCTGACCCTCCATTTCTCCTCCAAAAACCTAACCAGGCATCATAAAGAATTTTCGCATGATTCTTACTGTGTTAGACTTGTGTATTGGTATATTTGAAGCTTCAAATATAAAGAAACCCAAAAGACAAATTGTTTTCCAGACCATTTCATTCATCTCACCTAACTGCGGAAAATTTCACAACAATAACTCAATACACATTTAGAATTTCTTATATATAAGCATTTATGTAAGTAAATAAAGCATTTTTAAAATATACATAATTTAAAAAGCACATTTTTACTGACCTTTTGTTTTTCAATCAGAAAATTTAAAGTCGTTGGTTGTGACATTTTAAATCTGAACTTTTAAGTTTAAAAAATGTGCAAAAACATAAAAAATATCTGATTAAAAATATACAATTGACTGACATTTTGTTCTTGTTAGATCTTAATTTACACACGTATACATAATGACAGAAGACATTTTCACAGACCTGTTTATTTGTTTAATATGCGGCATCTTCCTCCCGCAGTGGACATGGAGGATGAAGACGGGACTTGTCTTCTTGATGTTTTGTGGTGAGTTTTGTCCTGAAATGGGCCAGAAAAAATAGCACAGCACTGTATAAAGGCATAATTGCTCCAGATAAAAAATAAAATAATTACTCTTAGTATGAAATACAGTTGTAACTTGATGTATGAGTTAATTTGTGCCATGCATGATCGTGCTTTGAACTCAAAACAGTCACACAATAAAGGAAAATAGAACTCTTAAAATGTTGTTCTTTATACAATCAGCATGCAGAACAATTAAATTGAAGGTAAAGCACTTGTGCCACATGGAATCAACTTAGATGTATTTGTGATGACAAACAGAAAAGATGTGATGATGCCGATGAAAAGTTCGTTTTCTCAGATGGAATTGTGACTCCTTTGTGTTTTAGTGACCCCCAAGCCCTGAATGACTTCCTTCATGGGACGGCTGAGGTGACTAAAGAACGAAAATCTTCCGCCACTAGTTGATTGCTTCCATTTTAGCTCTCAAATGTTTCCTCATTTCCTACCGCCAGCTGCAGACCGAAGACCTGCTTATTAGCGCCTCCTCTGGGGAGACGTCCCTCTTCGCAGATGCCCCGGTGAGTGTCGACCAGCTGGCAAGTGACAAAGTACAAATAATTGGTTTCTACTTAAGAAGATTTTTCAGGCATCTGTGCTTTATTTGGGTGTTTATTTTACTATAGCAATGTATTGTATTTATAGTTTTTTCTTTCTTACGGTGAAAAAAATCTGTCAAAAATTAACCTTAAATTCAAGTTGAAACTCTGAGAATTTAAATTTAAGCAATTTTTTTGATACTGAGAGTATCATTTTAGAAATTTGTTGGGTTAAAAAAAAAAAAGAAGTGATAAATTCAAACTCAGATGGCACAGATACATAAAGCTTGTGGTATTTTTGTGCCATACAAGTTTGAACTTCTAACAATGATTTGGCACTGAATTTGATGGTTTAAAAAAAAAAAAAAAAAAAAAAAAAACAACAACAAAAAATGCTACCTTATGTACAACAGTGTGAATGCGTCTTCCTGTCTCTGTGCGGCCTCTAGAGTCCCGTCTCACTGCTGGGGGATGACGGATGCTCCCCGAGTACGCCGCCAACAGGCTGCGTGGATCTCTCCTTCCTGGAGGAGGCCCTCCTCTCCTCACCGGAGGGCGCAGACGACCCCGAGCGGGGGGAGGTGTCGCAAGGGGAGTCTCCATTTGCACCCGGATGCCAGTCGAAGGAGGAGGTAAGAATTAGTCAAGGAATATTTTACACTAGCAAGACTTCCAGAGAAATTGTGTGTGAATGCTGAAATACTGAATGAAAAAAAATATTGATGCATTTGGAATTATCCTGAATGCTATTAAATAACGTGGATGGGGAATTTTTTGTGGGCTGTGCAAATTTTAGGCATGTTGAAAATCGTTACCGAGGTGAGCAAAAATGTGTTGAATGTTTTGAATTTCAAATGGGAACAATGTGATTCTGTTGTGTTGATTGTCCCATTGGGAATGAATGAGGAATTTATGGCGGAAAATTGTGAATCTGGGGGAAACTGAATTTTTGGAATGGGTACGATAATAGCCTGCAAGGTGTGAATTTTGGGAATATGTTGAAATTGGAATGATGTGAATAGAAAGAATTATGTGGAAGTAGATGCATGTCAAAATAAGTGCCAGAAGAAAAATTCTTTCAGCATTCACACAGTGCATTAAAACAATGAAAAATGAAGGCAAAAACACAAATAAATAAATGTTAACGGTGTTGGTTTTCCAGGTGGCGGCGAAGGAGGAAGAGGAAGTGGCTTGCTGCGACATCCTGCAGCAGAGCCTGAAGGAGGCCGACATTACGGAGCAGACAGTCACCCAAACGGGGGACTCACTTTACCCACCTGTCCTAATGCCTCCCACGGTGCCGTTTGTAGCAAAGACTGGGGCGACGGCCTTGCCCAGAGACACTCAGGCGGCCGTGGAGCCGCCGCAGCCCTCCTTGCTGGCCGTGGGGCCGGGGTGCCCTTCTCTAAAACCCGTCCCACCTCCTCAGCTGATGGGGCTCCTACCTGGGAACGTTTTCCCCGCCCCCTCGCCGGAGACTTCCTTGGTTCAGAGTTCTGGTATGATTGTCAATAAAGCCGTGAGCACCCGACCTCTCATCACCGCGGCCCCGGGGATCGTCCTGCAGCGTGCCCCTCACCCCATCCAACCCAAGCTGCCCATCAGCATCCAGCCCAGACTGGTCCAGATTAGCCCAAAGCCTTTAGGGCAAAAACCGGCTCCGGGTCTCACGCTCGTTCCTGGGACCGCCTCTCCAAATATTCTCCTTTCCCAGAAGCCTCCCGCCGCGGCGCCCTCCGAGCCCCTCCCCAAACCCGTCAGCCTGCAGCTGCTCAACCAGGGCGGCTCCTTCATGCTCCAGCCTCAGGGACTCTTCCAAGGCCAAAACCAGTTCCTTCTCCCAGCCCAGCCTGCTGCCGGACCTCTACTGACCGCCGCCCCTCCGGGCCCGCGGGGGACTCCCTTCAGCGGGCAGATCGTGGACGGCTCGCAGATCCTAACCGTGCCCCAGAGACAGCTCAACTTCAGCCCCGTGTTCACCACCACGGGGCAGCTCACCCTCGGCCAGGCCGCCATCTTCTCCCCTACCGTCTTCCAGATGCCGGCGCAGCTCGCCGGGAGCTACGTGAACGGCGGCGGGCAGGGGCAGAGGGCCGCCCTGGTGCACGGACCGGCTCTGGGAAACCACATCACTTTGATCAATGTCAACACCCCCTCGGTGGTGCAGGGTTTGCCTTTCGCGGCTCCGCCCACGCAGGCGGCCGTCACCGACGCCCAGCTGGGCCTCCAGACGGCCTCGGTGGTGCTTCTACCTGAGGGAGGTATCCCTGAGGAGAGGAGTGGCACGGAGGAAAGTTTCCATCAACAGGTGACGTACCCAATCACAATGGAGGTTTACAACTTGAGCATTTTGGTCATGTTGGAATTTGGTGTGAGTAAAGTCGTTATTGTAGTTTGAGAAGAAGAAAAAAAAAAAAGTTACCTTTTATTACTAATTATGTTACAATGACTTAACATTAATCTATAGGTTATAGGGTGTAATGGTAATTTAACTCTTTGACTGCCAAAAACGTTTAATGACGTATTTTAAAATCCTAATGAATGCTGCCATAAACGTAAATTTACGTTTATTACATTTTTTTTTTCTCTCAATGGGCAGCGCAACGTCTTGTGCAGCGCTGCCTTGTCACTAAACAAAAAATATTAGTGTCAAAGTCCCTGTTGTACAAAAAAATTTATCATTTTACAAAAAGCTTGTTTTCTCGTTATATTATTGTATTTTCGCTTATGTCACAAATGACCTAATTTCAAATGGTGATTACTAGAAAATGTAATAAGGTAGAAAGTACATACTTTTTCTTTTCTCCTGAAAGAATGGAATCCAATCTTTCATATGGTATCCACCATGTTTATGTCGTCATACCGAACAATATTCTGTTTGCTTTGAAATATGCAGTGGAAATACTCGAAATCGGCTGCCACTGTCAGGGTTGGTGTTGGGATAACGTTTGGCAGTCAAAGAGTTAAGGTGAAGAAATAATTTACCACTTGCGAATTTTTTATGAGTAACGCTGCAGTACAAAATTTTACATGAAAACAAACGTAAGTTACTGTACAATAACATTAAAATATGAGTCATTTTGCAAAAGAAAATTGGGGAGATTTATGAAAATTATGTAATTTATATATCCATATTCATATGTAATATGTATTTGTAATATTTATGTGAAAAAGGCCATAATTTTAGGATAACAAATAATTTTTAAACAAGAATTTTTTTTTGAACAAAGATGTAATATTACCGGTAGATTAAAAAAATACAAATTAACAAGTTGTAATCTTACATGGTAAAAATCATCATTTAAGATGAGTAATTTACAAGTTATAATTTTACAATAAAAAAATATGGGAATTTGGGGGGAATTACAAGGATAAAATATCAATTTATGAGAATTAATATCTATTTTTTATTTTAGCAGAATAAAGTAGTAAGTTTAGGTGGAAAAAGCAGTATTTTACAAAAAATATTTTTACAAAAAAAAAGGTGTAATTCAGAAAAATTAAATACAAAATTTGCAAAGAAAAAAAATGTAATTGTATGAGGAAAAAAAACAAAAAGTAACCAATGAGAAGTTGTAATTTTCCACTCAAGAAATATTACAAGTTGTAATTTTCCACCCATGCAGCGCGTGGGTCAGGTGACCCAGCAGCAGGTGCCGGTGCAACCCATTGCCCCCTCGCCGCCACCCGTGGAGACCGTCCTGCCGACCCCAACGGAACCTTGTCCCGCCCCCGATGTGGTCCAAGTGGTGGATGATGTGGCCCAGTCCCTGAGTCAGAACCATGACTTTATGCAACAACTAAAACAGGTCACAACCTAAGGACAAAACTATATTTATAATTACATTTGTAATATTTAAGGTTAATAAAAGTCATTTACAAGCTGTAATTGGTTTAGTTTTAATTTTACGATAATACATTTTCGGTTGTTTTATGAGAGTAAGTCATAATTATGCCATTTTTTGGTTCAGAAAAAATGGTTTTGTCTGAAAATATTACTTTTTTTGCGAAAACAGTCACAAAAGTCATAATAAGAAAGAAAATACAGAAAGAACTCAGTAATAAAGTCGTAATTTTAGAAGAATTTTAGTTATGGGAGCTGCTTCAACTAAACTAACTAAAAACTGCCGTTTTTC
Organism: Festucalex cinctus; assembly: GCF_051991245.1. NCBI lineage: Eukaryota > Metazoa > Chordata > Actinopteri > Syngnathiformes > Syngnathidae > Festucalex > Festucalex cinctus. The sequence continues at coordinate 13,628,859 of NC_135422.1, read as the reverse complement.
ATCGAATGTTTGTACCTCAGCAAGCACTTGGCTCTCCCATCCCATCTGACCTGTTGGTTGGGGCAGCACCGGTGGACTCTCCCACCCCGCCGGCGACCACTACATCGGACCCTTCCGACTCTGATGACACGTCCCCGCTGGGCTCGTCCGCTTCGCTCCAGGACTCGGCCACGTTCCCCGATCCGAACCCCCTTCCCGGACTAGAGGGCTCTTCCCCACGGCAGCAAGTCCCGTACCGGGTTTCGCATCAGTTCCGGGGCTCGCAGGCTTTGTTTGTCCACAGCGGGGGGACGCTTTCTTCACCTTCCCAGGCGACGTCCTCTGAGCCTTCTTTGCCCCCCAGCATCCCAGTGCCTCAACAGCAGCCGGACCCCTCAGCTGGAGGGTGGGTGGGCACCCCTGTCCGACAGCACATACAAAACAGTGAGTTACTCTTCTCAACATATCAATCCATTTTCCAGACTTAAAACAACAGCAGTAAATAACACAAATGAAAACAACGCTTGTGTCTTTTGCGTCAGCACCGACAGCTGCCTTGGTCGTCGAGAGCGACGTACAAACTCCTGACGTCCGGTCGCCCTCTCCCATCGCCCAGGAGCGCCACCGGGGCGGGCTCCCGGCTCCCAGGGAGGGTGGGTCCGTGCCAGGAAACCAGCAGGTGGGAAAATGGAAACCGCGTGACATTTTAACTTTGCTCCAGTAATCAATCATCTTTTGTCATCGGTGCGACACAGCTGGCAGGCGTGGAGCTGCAGCAGGAGGAAATCCTAACACCAGCAACCCGACATCACAGGTGGGATTGTTTTGATGGGTAGGTCCAAAGAGACCTCCTCACAAGTACATTACAAGTACTGCAATTACAATATGTACAAAAACTAACACACAAATTTAAAGCGGAAGTAAACCTTAAACTTTTCTGACAATAATATGTGACCTCACTAGTCTATACATGACATTCTGATTAATATTACATTTGTGGAATATGAAGCAAAAACCAACTGGAGGCAGCCATTTTACCACTTGCTGTCGATTGAAGATGACATCACAGTTGCTCAGGCAACAACCAATCAGAGCTCACCTGTTTTCTGAAGCTGTGCTGTGATTGGTTGTTACCTGAGCAACAATGATGTCATCTTCAGTCGACAGCAAGTGGCAAAATGGCTGCTTCCCGAGATGGATAATAACACCTGGACTTTGCCACGTAACTCATATTCCATTAAGCCAATATTAACCAGAATACCATATTTAGACTAGTGGGGCTACATAGAACAAAGTAAAAAACAAAATGGGGTTGACTTCCCCTTTACAAAATAAAAACAAAAATGCTTTTATAAAAATAAAGGCTAACTGAAACTACATCATACTGAACTTAAATATTCCCGACCCGCCTCTGATGTTGTATTTTGAGACAAAAATGTCTACTGTTGGTCAGGTTCCAGCAACTGCTTTGTTCAGACCACCTGGCGGTCCAGCACCCGCGCACCGGTCCGGCCTTCTGCACCCTGACGGATGCCGCCCGCCGCCTGTTGCCGTACCACGTCTGCGCCGGACACCCGCCCTCTCAGGAGGATTTAGCTTTAGGTTGGTTGACAACTCTCTTTTGTGCATGTTGATGCATTAGCTGCTTTTCCACCAACAAGCCAAGGATCTTTAAGTTCTGGGTTAAGGGAATTCTTGGTTGTAAAAGTTCAGCAGGAAATTTATAATTGTGTTTCCACAGCATCTTAAGAGTTCTCGGTAATTCATTCAAATGAGTTTGATGACGTACGAGTTTGATGAGCCCACTCCCCCTTCAAAGTTCCTGCCTGACTCAGCAAGACTCTGCTCCTGAAATAGTACTTGGATGACCCCTGGGGAATTTAATTACCCTGGAAATTGTTGGTGGAAAAACGTGCAAACTGAATTTGACCACGGTAAACTGAAAAGTCCTCCAAAAGTTCCGGCGGTGAAAAACAGACCCTAATTGGGAGGAATCTCTTGCCGATTTGCAAATTGATCTTAATTTGTAATTTTTATTTGTCATTGATTGTTCGCTGTAATCTCAACTAATTTGATTTTGTACTCTAGCACTTTCTAAGATACCACAAGATGGCACCAAAGCCCTCCGTTTATAGTGATTCTACATTTACAGTATGCTTTTAAAGAAAATAGGGGAAGTCAGCCCCCCCAAAAAATTATAGACAATATGTTTATGCAGCCCCACTAGTCTGAATAAGGCTTCTGGTTAATATTACGTTAGTGGAATACGCAGCAAAAATCGCTGGATTTTGCAGCCATTTTGTCACTTGCTGTTAAGTGAAAATGACGACATAGTTTCTCAGATCTCAGGTAACAACCAATCACAGCTCAGCTTCAGAAAACAGGTGAGCTGTGATTGGTCGTTGCCTGAGCCAACTGTGATGTCATCTTCAGTCGACAGCAAGTGGCAAAATGGCCGCCCCAGATGGATTAAAAACGACTGGATTTTGTTGCATCATTCATATTCCACAAATGTAATATTAATAAAAATGTCATGTTTAGATTAGTGTGTCATATATAACATACTATTATCATGAAAAGTTTAAGGTGGACTTTCCCCTTTAAGTCGATTAGGTCAAATTACTTACCTTTAATTTTGTGTCTAGCAGTATGATTCGGTTTGTATCACCCACAAATGTCACTGATGTGGTTCCTCCTATAGTGGACCAGGAGTTTGACACGGTATCACGGTTCCTGCTGCAGCGCACCAAGGACATGGTGAACAAATACAGGCAGCTACTGGTCAGGGAAGCATGGGTAAACAAAAAAAAAAAAAAAAAAAGATTATTTGTTAGTGTGTCCTGATGGAAGGAAAAAAACAAACAAATTGAACCCTTTCCTGCAGCAGGAGAGTCCGTCCGCTGAGATGGTGATGCTGGAGCGTCTCTTCCTACAGGCGGAGCGTTTTTCCCTGGGAGAGGACAGGCGACAGGCACACAGAGACCCAGGTTAGCCACTCGTAAACATGACCGGTGTACGGCATTTTCACTTCAGTTTGTCTTCAAGTGAATCGCTTTCACATTGTGTTGCCAAACATCTCAAATTCCTATTTCAGAGTCTTTCCTGATGTCCTTGACCTCATCATCAGCATCTTCCTCGGGGACCTCGCAGCCTCCACCATCATCCCAGGCCCCGCTCGCAGCCTGGACCAGACAGTCAGACCGCCCGCCCGGACTGAAGACGTACCGCTCCAGCTCGCGGGGGGCTCTCAGGCTCACCATCAAGCAGGAGTGCGGCTCTCGCAAAGTGGTGCACAGTTCCATCGACGACTCGGCGGCGGAGAGGAAGGAAGGCGCGGGGCGGTTGTCCAACGGAGCGTCGCGGCATACCCGGCGCGATGACAAGATCCCCAATGGAGCGGAATCCAAAAAGAAAAACCTTCAAGCGCCAGATCCACAGGACACCCCCAGGGTGAAATGCCTCAGGCTGGACGTGCCGCCACCGCCGCCCTGTAGCCCGCCAATCGGCTCTCTGCAGGAAGACAGCATGCTTAGTGAACATCTACAAAGCGCCATTGACAGCATCCTGGAGCTACAGCGGCTGCAGGGACAGTCGGCGGGCCCCCTTAGGGCCCCAGACCAACCCGTCACCAGCGCCTTAGGGGGTCACCTGTGAGGCTCCGCTAGAACTCCCAGCTGAGCCAACCCAAAGCTTGACTTTTGTCTGTTGCAAGGAAGATTTTCATTTATTCTTTTCATTTTTAAATGGCAAATGAAAACGTGACTATTTTTTTTGTTTTTGACTTTAAGTCAAACATAAAATTGAAAATTTCCAAATTTTTCAGTGTAAAATTTTGGCTTGGATCAAAAATACAAAGGGGAAAATCAAGTGTATTTATATCTAAATACGTCGTGTTTATGTGACCTGGAAGTTGGAAAGGCGCATTGGTTCACTTTGTTCAGAGCATTTTTGTAAACGTGGTTCAACATTCGCAGATCATTTTGGGAACCAATTTTCTTATTTACCATTTTTGGGCTCATGCACGCACTTAAATAGTATTTTGAAACGAATTGAGATGCACATATTTCGGCATATGCATGGCTTTGCCGCCATCTGTTGGCTTCTTGCGGCAATTACAACAACCTGGCTCTGGTTAATTTAAAATTAAATTTAAAAACAGTGCAAGGAAGGAATGAAACTGAAAGGGCTTGTACAAAATTCCACTCCTTCAGAAAATCATGTCAAATGCACATTTCTGGATGCACAGTTAAAAAACAGAACAAAACAAAAAAAAACATTGACAGAAAGAGACAAATACATGAAGGCAGAATTGAGATTTCATTACAGTGATGAAGGGAGCTAAATATGAAGACAGGAGATTAAATGTTCACTGTATTTATTATTTCAGCTCAATGGTTAAAATGAAAAACGTCGATGCATCTGTTTATTGTGTGGATATTAGGTGAAAACGCTTCGATTGGACATAAACAGCAGTGAAAGCAATTTTCATGTGTTTGTTAAGAGTCCCACGTTTTGCTTCTCTGTAATTTGGAGAAGCAAAACATCTTTAAACTCTAAAACAACACATAACTGTCCATTTTGACTTTTTGCTTTGTGCCAAAAATTGAAATATAAAGTGGGAGGGTTCAATCAGACATTTTAATTTTTTTTTTTGTTCTTCGATTCAAAAACAAAAATGCAATAAAATGAGTCACGTTTTCAGGGTTTTTCTTTGGATTGCCAATTGAAAATGGAAGGCATTATGATACACGGCTTGGTTTTGATTGCTTGTTTGGAAAAAATTGAGGAAATATGACAAAGAAAAAGCACTAAATAGTTCCTATGTGTTAGATACGACATTTTGGTGTACCTTTGTGCTGAAAAAAAAAAAAAAAAAAAAAAAAAAAGTCTATTTGAATAGGAGCGCTATGGTTTCCGTAGTATTTGATTTTTTTTCTTTTTTTACAAATTATTTTCCAGCAGTGCCAAGTTTCCAGGGTATTTATTTTGATAACATGTGCCAATGTTTCAAGTCCAAACTAACTCCAAAGAACTGGTTACCCCGGCCCCCCCACAAACACACCAGCAACTTTTGGGTCCTTTTGGGAAACCCGCACCACTGCTAGACACACCGTAGCTCAAGCTGTGAAAAACAAAAGTTCCCCGTCTTTTGTCCCAGAGAGAGAGAGAGAGAGACGAGAACAATGTTGGATGTTTTTGTAAAGCAATAATGTCTCCAGAACGAAGGAGAAGGCAGAGAGGTTGGGAGATGATGTCACTTCAGTTTTGAACAAGTAACCTGGGAATTATAAACTTGGACCAGAAGGACTTCACACTTGCATGAGAGTTCGATCAAACGAGTTAACTGGCTTAAAAAAACAAAACAAAACAAAAACTACAGGTAGGTCTCTCGAGACTTAATGACTTTGGTGTTACTAGCAACTTTGTGACTAATTTGGTACTTTGGTTAAGTTGTGTGGTCCAAGTGACTAAAGACACAGAACTGAAATGACACTCCAATCAAAACAATTTGCGACCTGCATAGAACTTGCATAAGATCAAATAGCTAAAACTATTTACAACTTGATTAAGGCCAGGACTAAATCAAAAAGGACTACTTCATCTAAGACTTGGACCAAATGAAGTGAAATATTCATGAAACGTCCATTTTACAAACTTGTGGAAGAGTTGAACCAAGAGACTTTTGAGACAAAGACTATTTGCTTGATATTTGGACCACGTTTCACATCATTTAGTAGCTTGGAACTTGTGGTGGTGACTCATCGTCCCTATGCTAGAACTGAACTAAACCCTTCAGAACTCCCCAGGACTTGGACCAAAAGATTCACATGAGACTCGATCTAAATGACTTAAGACTTTTGAGCGACTGCACTGGACTTGGGTTAAGACGCCAGCATTTGCTTTGAGACCTGGACCAAGTTTCATGCAAGCTTTACGTGGTTCATAACTCGGAACTGCAATTAGACTCGACCAATAAAGGGGAAGTCGACCCAAAAATATTTGTTGACAATAATATGCTCCAAGGAACAAAATCCAGCAGTTTTTATCCAGTATCAGAAGGTGGCCATTTTGCCACTTGCTGTCAAGTGAAAATGACATCACAGTTGCTCAAGAAACAACCAATTACAGCTCAGCTTCAGAAAAGGTGAGCTGCGATTGGTCGTTACCTGAGCAACTGTGATGTCATCTTCAGTCGACAGCAAGTGGCAAAATGGCCGCCCCCTGAGATGTATAAAAATGGCTGGATTTTGCTGCTTAACTCGATCATATTCCACAAATGTAATATTAATCAGAATGCCATATTTAGACTAGTGAGGTCACATATAACATATTATTGTCCAGAAATGTTGAAGGTTGACTTCCCCTTTAGGGCCAGGAACCAAATGACTCCACGCACCTGTTGGTCACTAGTGAGCGTTTGTTAACGTGACAATCTTTTTTTTCCCTTCCATAAAACTTCACCCAAATTTGTGTTTTATTGGAGAGGGGAAAAAAAAAAAAAAAGTGATGGTGAAACTTTAAAGACTAAGAAAAAAAAAGTGACTGAAGAACTTTCTCAAGTTGTCTCTGTTTAAGACTTGGACTAAAAACCTTTCAGGACTCCCTGTGACTTCCCACATGTTCACTTTTTGAAATGGTCGCAGTAAGGATATGCAGTACTTTAGCACGCAAAACCTTGGGCAGAAACATTTCTACTGGAGGCTTTCATGGACATGCAGTTTAAAAAAAAAAAAAAAAAAAGGATGTCGGAGTGACTTTTCACTCCTTGCCACCGCCACTTTTTAAAAAGAAAATGGCACCAGTGGAGTGCAAGCCCTTCTGGAATGAGCAGACTCGTGTGCCACCGTTGCCGTTGTCCGTAGTGTCTGACACTGACCGTTGAGAAACGATCTGTTCAGTCCTCTTTGGGACTGATTGTTCTCATGCCAAAATCTAGAGGCCTTAACCCAGCATAGCTTGGATTGTAAACGATGAAAAATGTGATCGTTCAAGCGATTCATACCACTTTTCTTTTTTTACCGCTTTTACAGACTATTTATGAAAACTGTGATTTTGTATGAAAGAATAAAAAAGTGAATGTGGCAGCTTGTCATTTTGTCTCTCAATTTCATTACAAACTTTATTAACAGTATTTCATTCACATTTACAAAGACAACATTTTCTGTCCGCTTCGGAGGGTCGTCTTAAATCACGCTCAACGGGCTAGTGGTGCGTTTGGGCTATATCGGGACTAGGAGACCCACTAGAACATGGACCTCAGAAGGCGTCCCGCTCCTGGGAAAGAGAGCATTTTACGCACGAGCTAGCTGTTAGCGTCACTTCCCCCACCCCTGAGTAAGATGCTCAAAATCTCATCTTGAAATTGATCAAAGGAACCAAAAAAAAAAATTACGTTTTTAAAGCGCACTACTTGATCTATTGACTGAAAAGGACAATATTCCGGACTAAGGACTTAGCATTACCGTTGCTACATCCCCAATGCGAGCGCTTGCCAAAACCTCGGCTTGAAAATAAATTAAAGGGGATCAAATAGCTCACATAAATCAAGAGTGGAACTTCATCTATTGATTGAATAAGACAATCGTCAGGAAAATAAGTGGATGGGAGAGACGAGAAATATTAAGTAGCATTAGTGGCAACTCCCACACAAACATACTTCACGAGCTGGTCAAAATTTCATCTTGGAAGAAGTTGAAAGGGATTTGGAAAAAAGCTGATATTTAAAAGTGCAACGTGATCTATTGACTGAAAGGACAATAGTTGAGAGAAGTAGGCAGAAGGCACAAAAAAATTACTACATCTTCAATTAAATTAAAGGGGGGATCCAAAAAGATGAAATGCTCACAAGCACAACCGAATCTATTGACTGAAAAGGTCAATAGTCCAGCGGGAAAAAAAGCAGGCAGGAGCAATAAGAAACGTAAGCATTTAGCATTAGCGTCACTCCCGTCACTGTGAACGCTGGTCAAAATCTCATCTTCAAATAAATTCAAGGGGATCAAAAAAGATGACATTTTCAAAAGAGCACAACATGATCTATTGAGCGAGGCTGACAATAGAAAAAAAGTGGGCGAGAGCGACAAGAAACAAAAGGAAGAGCCTCGTTAGCATTAGCCGCTAACCTGCAATGTGTAAAGATTAAGAGCAGGAAGCTGCATGTCTAGTTTAAAAAAAAAAAAAAAAAATCTCTAAATTTCACAAAGTTTGTCGCTTCTATCTTTTTTTTCCATTTCTTTCTCTTTTTTTTTTTTTTTTTTTTTTTTTTTTTAAAAAGCAAAATCCTACCACGGCGTGGTGATTGCAAAGCTCGGTGGCCACCATTTAGTTGTCTTTGACGGGCACGTCGTCACTGTACTTGCGGAGCAGCTTGTTGTGCTTGTGCTGGACGCACCAGAGCGGCGGCAGGTGTTTGGGGCGCATGGTGGACAGGAAGTGCTGCCTCCAGCGCCGCTCCAGCTCCATCAGACCATGCGGGCCTCGCTCGGCGTAGGCGCGCACCACCTTCTGGCCGTGGCACACGTACGCCTCGTTTGAAATCCTGGGGACAGAGTCACAACTTTAATTTGTTAAAAAAAAATTCAAAACCTGGCATAAAAGTTACCCTACATTGAAATCTTCAAAACTAAACATTTTACATAAAACCCGGTCTTAAACTTTAACCCTAGACTTGATTGATGATTAGGATATTTATGTCCAAAAGCTTCAATTGAAACAATTTTTAAACCCCACATGGAAACAAATCCAGGCTTAGAATCCTAATTTGAATCCTTAACCCAGTCTTTAAACAACTTCAAATAGTAAACCAGGTTTGGAAACCTACGTAAAAATAGCCAAACTATTTTGAAACCCTAACTGTCGCTTGAAACTATCCTTTGCTTCAAGCCCTAAATTGAAACTCTGGCTTTAAACTCCAAATTTAAACTAATCCAGCATCATGGATTCCCAATTTGAAACCTTAACCATGTCTTCAAACAAAATTTGGAACCTTAATCTTTTGCTAAAAATCATAAACTCAGGCTTGGAATCTTAATTCAATAATGTAGTCGTGTTGAAACCCTCACACCTAAGATTAGGATCCTAATTTAAAACCATAATCATGTCTTGAAAGCCAAACTATTTTGAAACCTTATCCTTGGCTTCAATCTCTAAATTGAAACCTTATCCATGTCTTCGAACCCAAAATTTGGAACAGTACCCCATGCTTGAAACCTTAATCTTTGCTTTAATTAAGAAAAAAAAAAACAAAAAAAAACAAAAAAAAAACATAAAATCAGGTTTGGAATCCTAATTCAATAATAGTCGTGTTGAAATCCTCATACCTAAGACTGGGATCCTAATTTGAAACCTTAAACGTGTTTTGAAGCCCAAATTAAAACTAAAATCTTAGTTTGAAAATCCAACCCAGGATTGGGTTAAGTTAGGTTATGTGAACCCTGAGTTAAAATATAAATTTCAAAACCTAACCTGGGCTGTCCCAAAACCCAAACCTTGGCTGGAAACTCAAATGTTTGAAACCCTAATCATTGCTTTGAACTTGCAGCCTTAATTGGGTCTTGAAGTGAAATTGGAAACCCAAACCATCACTTGAAACCCTAACTCGAAATGGTAACGCCAGCTTTAAACCAAGGACACCAATACACAGCGAGTGTGAAAGCGTGTTCACCTGGTCTCCAAGGAAGCGGCCTGGCGAAGCTCGTCCTCAGTTAGCTCTCGCTCGTCGGCCACGTCCAGGAAGTTCCTGATGAGCGCCTGCAGCTCGACCCGTCGCCACCAGGGCAGCCCCCCGCCGGCGGTGAGGAGGGCGCGGGCCGCCGAGCGCACCCGACGCCTGTCCGGGTCCTCCATGGGTCGCATGCTCTCCTCGCAGCCCTGCGGAGCAGCAAAGTCATCGGCCAGCTGCTGCTTGAGGGAGGCGTCGTGCACGTTGGAGGCGGCGTGGCAGCTGGTGCACAGCAGCAGGATGTCGTGAGAGTTGTGATCCTTCATCTCGCTGGGGAAGTGCCGCCGGTACTCGTGAGGGACGATGTTCTTCCTGAGAAGCGTGGGGGAATCCAAAGTCATTCTTTCAAACTAATGTTACTCAACATCTACAAAAAAACAAAACAAACTTTTTTTTAAACCCTAATACTTGCTCGAAACCCCAACTCTGTCTTAAAGCCTGGTTTGAAACAGCCATTTAAAACCCTAACGCTGGGATGAAACACCCCTTGTAAACCCTAACACTGGAATGAAAACCTAATGTTGCGTAACTTCAACCCGAACACCGTCTTAAAGCCCTAGCTTGAAAACGTCAACTCTGGCTTTAAAACACCATTTTTAAAAACACCAACAATGGTTTGGAAGCCTAATTTTAAAAAGTCACTTAAACCCAGAACACCCACTTGAAACCCTATTTTTTTTCCCCCAATACTAAAACTTGCTTGTAGCCCTAACTCTGTCTTAAAGTCTTATTTTAAACCCCAACACTGGCTTGACAGTCAATTGAAATCCTAATTCCAATCCATTCGCATTTTACCATAATGGGTCAGCCAAATTGGCTGCTAGAATTTATTTATTTTTTTTTGTGTGTTTTTTTTAAATGGAAAAGATTTAAAGGTGAAAATCAAACCTAATGTAGGAGTCTTCTCTCCCGCAGACCACGCAGCGGTTCTGCTTAGCGGTGAGGTAATAATCCTGCTGGGAATCCGGACGTCCCGATGGCTCGAACAGAAGCCTCACCACAAATGGATCCTCACTGTGGAGCACTGGAACCCAAGCATCACAAGGTGTAAAAAAAATTAAATAAATATAATTTTCCCTGGCATTTCGGGACAAATCGCTTGCACGCAGGAGTTGTCCCGCATCTATACCACACTTAGACAGTCAATCAACTTAAGGCTACTACCCGAGATGCTAAGTTTATCTCAGGCAAGTTGTATCACGTCAACGTACTTCCTTGAGGACAATTACCATTATTAAGACAGGGCTTGGGTGCCATTTGTCACATCTTTGAGTAGTGTTGAAAGAGCATAAAAACTTAAAAAAAATAAAATAAATACTGGATAGGGTCTTTAAAAACAAAAACAAAAAACAAATAGCAAACTGCAAATATACAGTATGAACAGCGTACCTCCGATTCCTTTGTCCAGGTACCATTTGGCTTTTTTCTTGTCGCACGTGCAAAGCGGCTGACCGTCGGGGGCATGCAGGTAGCAGTTGTCATACAGCGGAGACTTCCTGACACACAACAGGAAAACTTTTCGTTTACTATAATAGACCTCTTCATAATGTTAGTAAAAACTAAACACACTGGGGTACTTCCAAGATTATTTTAGTTAACGAAAAAAACTAAAACTAAAACTCAAAAAAACAATTTTGTTAACAAAATAAAAAAAACGAAAATGCTTTTTAAAAAAAACAAAAACTAACTGAAACTACATTTTATGTTCACAAAACTAAAATTATAATTACAGCAAAAATGTCAGTTTTAGACTGTGGTAATTTAAGGCATGAGCCTTTGGGCGGGCGGTCTGACTGTCTGGTCCAGGCTGTGAGCGGGGCCTGGGATGATGGTGGAGGCGGCAAAACAAAATAAAAACTAACTCAAATGGAAAAATCCAAAACTATAATAACCCTGGGTACTTGAGATGGCAGAATGAAAATGATCACCGCTGACTTCAAGTGAATCAGTTCTTCCAACAGAAACTGTCGGTGAGGATAATAAATCAAGCGGATGTTGGAATTGTGCAGAGAAGATGGAAAGGCTGCCTTGGTTGGCAACACGGCGAAAAAATTCATTTGCACAACATCTGAAAACGGGCCTGACTGGAATCCAGCTCACCTTGCCGAGTAGCCCACGCCCAGTGGCTTCCTTTTGTTGTTCTTCCTGGGGTCTGGGACTCGCTGATCTCCAGACTCGGGGCTCTCGGGGCTGGAGGACATGGCCTTCAGGGGCCCGCGCGCTCGCCTTGTCCTCTCTGTGCCGGCGCAGCCCCGGCGCTCGTCCGCCTTGTTGGCCCGCCGTCCCTTGAAGGGCACGTCCACAAACCCCTCACAGCGGGCAGCCAACGTGGCGTAGGAAAGCCCGTTGGCAGAAGCGGGGAGGGCTTCGGGGCCCAGGCCGAGCAGGTGGAAAAAGATGGCGACGGACACTTGGGCGTCCTTGGCGGCGTATGCCATCTACAAAACAAATATTTATTGGCATTAACAAATTTGTGAATTTTCTTGCGGATCAGTAAAGTATCATTGGACACCAGTGATAAAAATTGTGGCGAAAAATTTGTCACAATTTTCTTTTTTCCCCCGCCTCCCGTTTCCTGTCTCAACAATGACTAAAACGAAAATGAATACAAAACAGCGACTAAAATTGACCCAATCCAATCAGGAACAAAATGCAGGTGGGAGAAAATAACCACTCAAACTGTTCAGTGTTCACTGTACTTTAACTCATTTGCTCCCAAAAACGTAAAAATACGTTCTATTTGAAATGTTTTAGGTTTCCCAAAGACGTATTGATACGTTTTGGGTTTTTTTTATGCTAGAGCATACATAAGGCTTTGATGCAGCCTCTCAAATCCAAAGATGGGTTGACACTATGCAATTATGAATCTAAATTCGAAACAATTTTTTAAAATAGAGTCATGAATAAAACATTTTCGACCCAAAAAAAGCCAGATTCCTTGGTGGAGGTAAAAATGAGTATGCAAGAACCTGCTCCGGCGTCAGCTCATCCGCCTCCCAGTCGCTACAGCGCACTTCCAGTGACTTATCCAGCGAAACGTTCAAAACATCCGCTGCCAGCGACTTCAGGCCGAGCCCGTTACTCACCGGCGCCTCTCTGAGGAAAAAAATAAAAAGCCACAAATTGCTTGAGCGGAAAAAGCAAAACTGCGACAAACGGTAGGGGAAAACTCACTTTTGTCTCAGAGCGAGGTGGCGCAGGTCCACCGTGCAGTTGAGCGACAGACCGTAGTCGCGCACCAGCCGTTTGGCATCGTCGTGGCAACCGACGCCCGCCTTCAGGATGTGCGGGTCACGCAGGACTTCCACCAGCTCCGGTGGGAGCTGCGCGCCGCAGAACGCCGAAAGCCGTACCAACACGCACCGCCCCGAATAGGATGCCAGCTGGAGCAGGGAGACCACCTGGGGGCAGTCATTCACTGATACCTGCGCAAAGAACGACTGGTCGGCGTTTCTAGTCTAAACTTGCGTTTGTGGAATGAGTTGCAGCAAAACTCATTTGGTTATCTCTATCTCAGGGGGCGGCCATTTTGCTACTTGCTGTCGACTGAAAATGACATCACAGTTGCTCAGGTAACGACCAATCACAGCTCACCTGATGCTGAAGCTGAGCCATGTTTGGTCATTCTGAGGAAAGTGATGTCATTTTTACAGTCAACAAGTGACAAAATGGATGCCTTCTGAGATGGATGGACGGATGCTGCTTAACTCATATTCCACAAACACAAAATTAATCAGGATACTGTGTTTAGGCTGCAGAGAACAGAGTATTGTAAAGAAAAATCTGGCGTTAACTTCCTCTTTAAAATAAAAGTTCTCACTTTTCTTCCCTTCGTTTATAGGAAAAGCAACTAGTATTGGCATTTTTCTTGTGAAACATTGCAAAATTGTGACTTTTTCTTCAATAGTTGGTGCCAAACCAACATGGAGATATAAATTTTTTCAACTAAGCTGCAACATTTCTTTCTCATTTTTGAAAATTGTGCTTATCCTCCCTAAGTTTTTATTTTTATTAACTAATATTTTGACATTTTTTTTGTAAAATGCCATTGTAAAATTACAATTTCATTCCAAAAACTGACTTTATTCAACTAAGAGACCCCCAAAGTTTTGGCTAAAATTTCAACATTTTCCTAAAAAAAATTAATAAAATTGATTTTTCTCTCATGGAATGATGAATTTTTCCACTTAAAGTTGCAACTTTTTTCAGTAAAAAATCTCAAAACTAATCTCCTTAAATTGTAACATTTTTCAAAATAGCATAATTGCTGTAACATTAAGAATAGACTGCACTTAGAATTACAGAGGCAGTTATACATTAGGGTTGCAACTTGCAATTATGAATTCATCGATTATCTGACAAAAAAATAAAAAATAAAATAAACTCCTTTAATTTCCACCCCAAACAGGCCATTATTTCAAATTAATAGCGGGGAAAATCAGAGGTGGACAATTCAAGTCCAAAAAGTAAAAACCCTGTCACAGATTGGCTTTAGTTGTAGGTTTTTCCCCTCAACCAGGTAACGAGCTCATTTACCTCCATTTGCTTCAACACAAAGATAAGTCTGCTTTCATTGAGAATTCCAGAAATCTATGAGTTAATTAGCTAATTGAGCCAACTGATTAATCCCCTAGTCCTAGTCCGATGTGACCTTTCCTAAAATTCTTTGATGTTTACCCATTCGCAGTCGAGTCCCAGTACCGGGACCGCCGCCAGGTCCTCCTGCATCGAGGGCCACAGCTGCTGCCATTCCTCCTGGGAGCTCACCATCACCGGCGTCACCGCCAGTAGCTTCTCAGAGGACGGGAGGCAGACAGGAGGGGCCGCCTGGGTCCTATCATACTCCGCCACCTCCATTTCCTCGTGTGGGGCGCGCCGATCGGCTTCTGAGGCGACAGGAAGCGTCGTTTCCCTCTGGACGGAAGGTGGCCGCTTCTTTCTGGTGCTAAACGCTCGCCACACGAGAAGACCGCCGAAGGTGGCACCAAGGAGCGTTGTGATGATGGCGATGAGTGGCCTTTGGTGAGCCATCACCAACTGATGAGTCTCAACTTAAAAACACAAAATGGCTTTCTTGAGCATGACATCTATTTCTATGAAAAGTTTAATCAAGTAAATCTAACTTTTTAGTTGCAATGTACAGTAAGCACAGTCACAAATTCAGCTATTTATGTCAATTCTGCCAAGTCCTGGCTGCGTCCTAACACGTGACAATCTGCCGTTATCATAACATGTCTCAATTATAGTCCTACTAAATTTACTGAACATACCATACACGGTGCCTGCCCTTTGTCAGTGGACTTTCAGCTGGATACGCTTTGAGAATGTGGAGCCACACTGCATCTCCCTGCAAACATTACAGGCGATAAAATTTAAAGAGTGACAAGAAAAGTTTCATGCTGTAGCTAATGGGAAAAAAAAAAAAAAAAACATTTCCAAATTCAAGAGTTGTGTTTCCTCTGTAAATGTGAACATTGCTGATTTAAAAAGAAAATCGGTAAGGAAAGAAATTGATAATTGATGAAAAACTGTCGACTTGTGTTTGAGTGTAAAAACTGGACAGACCAGCCATTTGAGCACATAATTACACTTAATTGTGATTTGTACGTTGTTCTAAATGTGGCTCAACAAAAGGTATTGTTTTATTAATCAAACAAACTGTGTGCTGTACTGACTTTTGCACCCCTCGGTATATTTGAGAAAAATCACACAAAACATCTGACGAGATAAGATTATTAAAGGCAAAAAACAATTGAAACAGGAGCACAATTTAGTCATTTTTATATTACGATACAAACGCAGTTTTAAAGGTTAAATGTACTTGGAAAAACATGTTTGGTGAGCTATGTTAGCGGCTAGCTAATCAGGTAGCCTCGTATTCGCTGGCATTTTTCGACATAGCAGCTCGGTGTCACAACAAACTAACATGGCGTCATTTCTAAATGTAAACAACCTTACCTCGGTGAGTTCTGTTTAAAAAAATACTCTACCTGCTCAAGACACACGTACATTTATCTTCTTTTTTTTTTTTACATTTCTTTAAATGAACTTGTCGGTTCGCATCCGGGAACTATTTATATCGGTGCTAGTGGTGCAGCACCGCGGCACCGGGGGTCACTTGGCGCCACCACGAGGACAGGAGGACTACAAACAACAGCAGACAGACGAGTACAGTACTTTTTTTTTTTTTTTTTTTGGTATTACTATAAAAAGAAAAAAAAAAACTTTTCAGACCGACACCAGTTAGAGTACTCAACTCTTAAGTGCTCACCAATCCCAGAGTATTAGTAAATAACCCCCGCCCCAAACAATAACAGATCATTTTAAATAAATACATATTTCCAGTATCCATTAGTCGCGTTTTCCCTTAAAATTACTTGAAATTAATGGTAGTTTTTCTATACTTCTCATTTATAATATCTAGTTCCTGATTTAAACATGGCCTCAAGAGGGCGGTTTATAATTGGCCACCATCGATATCTGAAAAATAAGGCTGGTCTTCGCGCATCCCTTTAAAAAAAAATAAAAAAAATAAATAATAATAATAATAATAACAATTCTGTCATATCCATCCAAATTCTACCGTGAGGTTGATGTGGTAAAGATTCGCGTTACCCATTATTGATCACAATTAGACATTTAACACAGATGCAAATCCATGGAGACACCTTACACAGTTTTTCCTTTTACCACCATCATTTATTCAACCTTTTAACTTCAATTTCCCCAAACGAGTGGAATAAAGTCGTGAAATAATTACAAAATGGGAAAATAGATCAGAGAAAAGATTATATTCACAGGTTTTGATTTCAAAATAATAAGAAACACAACAGACAGCAAGGAACAAACCAACAGAAGACAGCGAGAAATGGAAAGCATTTGTTTCAGTTTGTCGTCATCTCCCTGTCACTCTAGCAGCGAGCTGATGGAGGAGGTCAAATCATCTCATGTCATAAGTGCTTGTGCAAAAACAAAACATGAGGAATCCACTTTTTTTTTATTATTATTATTTAAAGGTAGATACGTGGGAGACACCTCCCAAAATTATAAAAAAAAAAAAAAAAAAAGTGAACAAAATCATTAAAAAGTAAGCTCGTTGTTGCTAGGTCCTGGTTGATTGTTGCGGCAACAAATTAGGTCTTATTTACAGTCGAACACCAAGACTTAAAAAAACAAAAACAAAAAAAACAAAAAACAAAAAAAACACCAAAAAGTAAAGCATCTGTCCCTTCACAAAATCTCTTTACATTAAAAATTAGCACTGCTGTGTGAGATTCTTTATAGATATATTTATATATTTAGGTAAAATATACATATTTATAATATAACATATGCAATATATGTAAAATATATTACATATATATTAGGGGTGCGACAAAAAACAATGCTTTTAATTTAAAAGATGTGAGTACATGGAATCAAACTGAATTGTTCCAGTAGAATATCTAGCGCGAACAGAATCTGCCTAAAAATGAGCGATACACCTCTGAAGGAAATGCCACATATATAATAATCTACAGACAAGTTCATTCATATTATAAAATGATAAGACACTCATTGCATCATACCTTCTCAAGCTCAGCAGTACCATATCAAATCAGTATGTTATTGGAGTTGCACACACCCCTAATATATATATGGTGATCCTGTGCCTTTGGCAAGATGGAATCCGTAGCTATTTAAAATATACTAAATGCATAAAAATAAACATTTTGGCATTGTCTTGCTTTATTCTTCCAGTTAGGTGAGGCTGGTGGGCATAATGGGGGTTGAAAGTTGAGCGGGTAAGAGGAGGCTTACAAGGAGGGTGGTGGGAGTAATCGTGGAGTTCCACAGGACGATCAAACGAGCACAGAGAACGCTGATGAGACTCATGAAGAACAGCAGCATGGGTTCTTTTGGGGTGTCCTCTGACACCACCCGTTTTTCCACCACCCCCCTCAAAATGGAGACCGCCCCTTCCTCCACCTTCCTCAGGCACAGTCATCAGAGCTGGATCTCAAAAGTCTTGTGCAGCTCTGTGGAGAAGGGGTTGGTGGGCGACGGTGTGGTGCGCTGGTGCGAGCGCCCCTCCAGCGCCGCCCACTGGGCCTCGAAGGCATCTTCCTGTGGCTGCTGTGCGGCGGAGGCGACGGAAGCGGGTGAAGAGGTGGCGGGCGGGTGGGGCGGAGCAGCCCAACTGTTCGCCCCGTTGAAGCTCCCGCCGCCGTTGGGAGGGTGCGCGCGGGCGGGGCTGGCGGCGGCGGCGGCGGGCGACGGGGGAGGCTTGATGAAGGGGGCCGGGGCGACGACGCCCGAGGCCGGGACGGGAAAGGGCTGGGGCTGCGCGGCCGAGCCGAAGACGTTGGCCACCATCTGCGAGGGGGTGATGCCCACCACGGGCACGCTGGGCTGCGGGAAGGACAAGCCGTTGGACATGGGGTGGAAAGCAGTCTGGCGCGGGGGAAGCAGGGGTGCGTACGCCGCGGGGGCGGCGAACGGCGGGGCGACCGCCGCCAGGATGGGTTTGGGCGGAGGGGCCCGGACAGACTTGGAAACCTCCTCGAGCCATTTTTCCGCTTCGGATGGGGTACGCTTGTGCGAGGGCAACACCGGAGATGACGTCGGCGGGACGATAATGACGGGCGTGGGCGACGACCAATCACCTCCTGTTTGGATTAAAAAATAATAAATACACATTTGCGACTTTTATACTGTCACAGTTCTGTGTTAAAAGGTACAATGTGGAATGGGGGTGGCTGCATGAAAGGGGATAGATAGTTCAAGAGTGATCGATGGAATAATCAATAGTAAATGACAGCTGTACTGTACACTAGCGCTAATTTTGTCTACCATTTTGAAATTTAGTTTCATTCTTAGTCCAATTTCAGTTACGCTTGTTAGTTTTTATCATAATTAGTAGGGGTGTTAAAAAAAATCGATTCGGCGATATATCGCGATACTACATCGCGCGATTCTCGAATCGATTCAAGAAAAAAAAAATCGATTTTTTTTTGTTTGTTTGTTTATTTTTTTTTAAGAACTCAGAATTGTTCATTCGGTAGTCTTACCGATTCAACGTCTTATCATTGCCTTTTTTTTTTTTTTTTTTTTTGTGTGTGTGTGAATCGATTTTTAAACTTCCATTTTTAATCGAAAAATATTCAACAAAACGTCTGACTTCGGGTTAGGATTCACACCTTGAGCATGGAAGAATGTTATATGAACGGAACATTAAGCCTTAATATTTTATTTTAATGCTGTTCAAACATGAAACAGGTTACAACCTGTTTGAAATATATATATATATATATATATATATATATATATATATATATATATATATGTACGTATATATGTACGTATATATATGTATGTATATATATGTATATGAAAAAAAATCGCAACAATCGACTTATAAATTCGTATCGGGATTAATCGGTATCGAATCGAATCGTGACCTGTGAATCGTGATACGAATCGAATCGTCAGGTACTAGGCAATTCACACCCCTAATAATTAGTCAACCTCATCTCATTTTTATTTCGGCCATTTTTAGTCAACTTTTAAATCTAGCATTTTAGTCCAAGAAAACGTAATTTTGCTTTGAGTGAGTGAGTGGAAAAAAAAAATAATCCGTGCGTGCTGTCAAGTTGCCGCGGGAGTGACGTCACGGCTCCGTCTGCGACACGCCCCCTGCCACCCCCCGCTCTCCTGAGTGAAGACCGTGCCTTTAACTAGCAGTCGCATTAACATTATCGTTGGATCGTTATAGCCGTTTGATTAATGTTACGTTATAACTATAATTTACTTTTTTTTTTTATTCTGTGTGTCACATGACAGTGTCACAATGACAGATTAGCACTGACAAGATCTTACAAAATCATGTCATTTTCATCTCGATTTTGTTCATGAAGTAAAATGTCCATAGATTTTCGGCCAGTTATTAAGTGAAGTACATTTTCGTCTCTTCCTCATTAGTTGGCGAAAATGCATACTGATTTAGTCTCACTTATGCTTATTAATGAGGCTTTTTAGTCTAGTCTAGTCTGGTGAAAAATGTATGTTGATGAAATTATTTTTGTTTAGATTGTGTTGATGAAATTAACACTACTGTACACCCAATTACCCCCATTGTTTACTGGGGATGTAACGATAACTGCAATATCGTGATATTGTGATATTAAAACAATATTGTCGTCGGCATGTCACGATATTAGAGGCAGCACATCTGTTAAAAAAAAAAAAAGTCTGGTTGATTTCCATTTGTACAGTTCTAGCACCTTCTGGTGGCTATTTTTTTTAGTGCAGTTTAATTTTCTTAAGGCATGTTTTGGCCTTTGTTTAAAATCCACGCAAATGGTCAGATGAAGGGGAACGTAATATGCTTGTGAAGCGAGTCAAGTATGTGCAGGAACTCAGTGTGTTGCGTGCATTAGCAAGTGCCTCAATATTAAGTCTTATTAGAGATTGTAGGTTGTTTATATGCATTGTTGTTATGTACAAAAGCACAATGTTTTTTTTTTTTTTTTTTTTTTTTTTTAAATATATCGCCAAACTCCCCACAATACCATGATAATAACGTATCCTGATGTTTGGATATCATTACATCCCCATTGTTTACCACATTTTTTTTGGTCCTCTTACCCGCCGCCGCAGGGGCTGGCACCCCAGCGGGGGTCTTGGCCCAGGGGTTAGTGTCTCGAGCAGGCAGAGCGGGGGCCAACGATGCTGAGCTTGTAGCTGGAGGATTAACAGCAGCAGCGGCGGTAGGAAGGGGTGGATGAGGAAGATGATGAGGATGATGAGCGGAAAAGGAAGTGGTAGCAGCGGCAGAAGAGCCGTTAACTACAGCCGAGGAGCAAGAGGACGAAGAGGAGGAAGAGAAGGATGGTTCGTTGTTAGACATGCAAGGTGGCACATTTCAATGAAGTGTAGAAGAAACAAGCACATACACTAAATGTCCAAACTGTTTGTGTAACAGATCAGGAGCAAACGCTTTAACAATAAGAGACGTCAGATGCGTGTTACGACACTACGAAATAGAGCGGAAGGAAAGCACAGCTCATGCAGATATTTTATCTGACTTTTTTTTTTTTTTTTTGCATTTTACTTCTATAGTTCTGTATTTGTACGATTTATAAGTTTGAAAGGAGCCAATTTATATTTTTTATGTAATGTTTGTCTAATATTTGTGTATTTTCGTCTAATATTTTTGTATCACTTTAAAAATATTTTTTGTCCAATATTTTGAAACATGTTCTTATACTTGTTATATTGTCTATTTTTCTAACTTATTTCCCATCTACATTTGGGTATTTTTAATAATATTAGGGTGTATTTAATATTTAGTTTTCATATTTGGCATAATTTTTTGAATAATTTCGTCATTTCCATCTAAATGTGTATTTTTCATCTAATATCTTGGTATTTTACATCTTTATATTTACGTATTTTTTTTATTTAATAGTTTTGGTATAATTTGTATTTTTTAATAGCATATTATTTGTGTATTTTTCATTTATACTATTTAATAATTTCTCTAAATATTTAATTTGTGTCTAATCTATCTTTTTGAAATCTGTTGTATTTTTTTCAACTATGTTGGTATTTTTATTCTAATATCTTTCCACCAATGTTTTCATTTTTATATTCATATTTAAGAGGAGTGCAGGTCCTTTATTTGCATATTTGAATGTTAAAATATTTTGCTTTCTTTTCTTTTCTTTTGCAGTAATATTTTGGAGATTTTTTTTCCCCCAATGTCCTACTTTTTGTAACATTATGTTCATAATTTTTCTCATATTTATGTATTTTTCTTCTAATGTATTAGTTTAATATATGTGTCGACTTACTTTTTTTGTAAGATTTAAAGTATTCATTTGATTCTCCTTAGACGCCTTTAAATCCTGATCTGCGCTTTGTTTCCCAATAACTTTGATTATGGTCTTCTATTAATTTTAAAAATCTATTTGACTGTACAGTCTTTTTGTAATTTTAGAAAGCATTTTTTTTTTTATTTCTTTGCTTTTGTCTTTAAATCTGCCTTGCCCAGACTGTGCAAATTGATGCATTTCTTTGAGCACTATGAGGGACAATGCTGGTAGGTTTGCCGATGGTTACCTGGTACTACAGGCGACTGCGGCGAGGCGAGCGCTTTGGGCATGGGTGCCGAGGAGAAGGGATCCTCAGGTGGTCCGCTGAACGCCGTGGTAATCTGACTGCAGAGCGAGCTTATGCTGTCGTTCTCTCCTTCCACTTCAGGCACTGCACGTGGGTGTGGAGAAGAAACACCGATTAGATTAACAGTCAAGTGTGTGTACGTGTCAATGTGTGTAGCCTTAGCTCCCCGTCTTACCTGCATTCCTGATGGGAAAGTCCGACTTGCGCTGCACAGTGGAGGGGAGCTCGTTCATACGCAGCGACAGCTGGCGCTTGAAGGGCGACGTCTTCTGGCTGAGGGCCGGGAAGCCGCGGAAGGAGCCCTGCCTGGCCAGTGCCTCGGCGGGGGCGTGCCGGCGGGGTATGGCCTGCGGGCCCAGGGTGCCCAGTGAGAGGGGCGGTGAAGACGAGGGCGACGGCGAGCTCCCCGACTGAATGGCCGAGACGTTGATCACGCCGCCGCCGGACGAGTTCCCAGCCTCCTTTGCGTCGTTCTCGGCTGTCGGGGAACAACACGGATGACTAGATTTTTGACATTTCATTTCATGACTTGACAGTAATGACAGCCTCAAGTTTTTTTTTGTTTTTTGTTTTGCTTGTGATACCACAAGCTAGTCAGACCTCTCTTTCGACAGTTTCACCCATTCAATTTTTCATTTTCTCTTTCCGGGTGGGGTGTTATTTAGAAGCGTGCTGTGAATACTTTCTGGATGCTTAATATAATCATTTTTTGGCTTATTTTGTCATTATGGTATAATGGTGGCAGTATTTGGACAATGACACCGTGTTTCACAAAAATATGTATTTTACCATTCAACTTTTTCAGCCATGATTTGCAGGTATTTACAGAACGATTGCATTTGCTGATAGTAAGAAAAAAAAAATCAAAAATAAATTTACGGACTATATAAGTACTAATATAGAAAATAAATAAATAAATGTTTCAAATGTAAACGTAAAAGTCAAAATACAACATAAACATTAAAAATAAGGCATCAAATTAAAAAGTATACAAAATATATAATATAAACTATAATCAACAGCAATAAAAAAATAAACACAAAGTAAGACTAAAATAGAAAAAAAATAAAATAAAAAACTCATTTTATTTAATTATAAATGAAAACCAGCAAATAAATAAATGAATAAAATGGTAAAAAAAAAACAAAAAAAAAACGTATATGTATACTGGTAATGTTTTATATTATTCTAAACACGTACAATTAAAGCCTCCCTCTAATAGACACTTCCATATTACTACAGTTGACTAAAATCTCACGGCTGCCATCAATATGGTAAATTTTTAAATGTTTCCCTTCCAGCAAACGCTACCACCATCTGCGTAAACAGAAAAGGCCCTCCAGTTGCATTTAAAAGGAAAAAAAAAAACAAAAAAACGTGTGTTCTGGAAAATCATCACCAAGTTAGCTATGTGATCACGTGAGAGCTTAAAATGGAATATTCCCTTAGAAGAACGACTTCCGTAGCCAAACACAAGTAACAAGCCAAAAACAATCCCGGGAAGTGTGCGAGTTTCTAGACAGGCACCTTTTTTAGCATCCTGCAGCTGCCTCATGACTTCCTCCCGCTCGGCCGCCTCCGTGGCCGTGGTGACCCGGAAGGACCCCTCGCGGGTGAAGGTGGTCCGGTTGGCGTCAAATGTGGCCGTGACGCCGCACTCCTTCTCCCGCTTCTGCTTGCGCTCCAGACAGGCGGCGAAGGCGCAGCCCACGGCGTGACTGAGCCGCTCTCCCTACAGGCACGGCATTGCGTGGTCACGTTTGCATCCATTGCTCAGTTTTTCTTCCTCGTGCGGCATTCTCACCGAGTCTTTGACGGCCATGAAGCAATGGCAGATCCAGCGGCGTGTCGTCCCGTCCCGGCAGATGTACGAAAATGCTCTCTCGAAGTTCCGGTCCGGCGCGCAGAATGACACCTTTTCGATCGTCTGGTCAAGGATCAGGTCCTGTGGAAGAGAACAGTCAGCTCTATCATCACGATAAAAAGATTTCATAATAATAATTGCTGTTTTTTTTTTCAGTTATACTTAAAACCCCTTCAGAACTGGAGACGGAAATGACATAAAACGCATAATTTCTGGTTCATGATTGGATCCTAGCTCACCAACCACAATCGAAAGTTGATTTGCATGATATTCATGTTAAAAATGTTGCATAAAAGTTTGGCAAGTTCACAACACGTTCTGGTCATATTATCCTGGCGTCCACTATAACAACTATACACATGAGATAGCGCCCACCCTAAAAAAATAAAATAAAAATAAAAATAAAAATAAAAATAAAAATAAAAAATAAAAAATAAAAAATAAAAAAAAGTCCATGTTGATCTTAGATGGGAAAAGAGACAAAATCAGCAGAAAAAAAAAATTTGGACAGAAGAAAAAATGCGGGTATGAAGGGGCTTTAAAAAAAAAAAAAGAAAAAAAAAATTCTATCATACATCTTCTCCCTGACTAAACTCAACTCAAAATGAACTCAAAACACTTTTTGGTAAATATCTTTGTCAGTACAAATCTCAACAAGTTCATAAATCTCTGTAATTTGCACGCGTTATGTAATTAATTACAACTGAAATAAATAAACATTGACTGTTGCTATATGATATTTTATATTTCACATATGCAGTATTGATATTTTTCTTTAGCATCAGTTGACAAAAGATAAGAATATATTATTGTAATTTTCATAGTATGCCATCGACTTATTTAGGTTTTTGTTTTTTTGTTTTTTATTAGCTTTTCATTAGTTACCTTCATAGCTGAAAAATCATTCATCATCAGGTAGTAGGAAGTAGTTCCACCATTTTCCAGCAGATGTCAGCCTAACCTTATGTGAATAATATGATCCTGTTCCTGCATGCACACTGACTATAGTGCAGAGCCTATTTCCATAAGTAATGGCGCCTGGACATTTATTTACTCAACTGCAGATTACGCGAGGCCTTTATGTGTACAATAAGAAAGCAAATACAGTGGTGCCTTGTGCTCCAAGTTTCACTTGCTGTGTGACCAAGCTCGTAACTCAAATCAATTGCATCTCAAATCATCTTTCTGCATTTAAATGAATGGAAATGCTAAAGACAATTATTTGTAATGCATTAAAAACAGCACTCTACAATATTGCACAGTAGTGACATAAATAGAATGTAAAGAAATAGTTTGTCTTTTTTTTTTTTTTGCTCCAATTGAATGGACATTGTTACAGCTCCTTATGGTCCGTTCTTAACCTACTTGGGGGCAATATATTTCAGACATAAGGACATACTGTTCATGTAAAGGATGACAGCTCAGTAAGCCACATTATTATTCGTAATTTTTCACACAGGACAATAATATAAGCCTCGATATGTGTGTGTGCTGCGCTACGATTTGTGTTTAAATATCGTTACCTGCCAGCATTTGCAATGTTTGTTAGCATTAAGCTAAATAGTAATTCCTAGAGTAAAGTTATGTGATTGATATACACGCTTATGTCTTATTTTATTTTTTTGGTTAAAAGTGTAATATGCAACTGTTTTTGCATTAGTTGTTAAAGATTAATCGCTAAAATCAATTCAATGGGTTAGGCCCATCATCCAGTGAGTTTTCTCACCTTAGTTTTGTCGTCGACCACGCGGAGACCATCCGCTGACACCCACAACACGGCACGCACTGCCTTCTTGCCTGCCTGTGTACAGTAAAAAAAAAAAAAAAGAGAAAAAAAAAAAAAAACAACAACAAGATAATTCAGTCAACAGTAAAAACAGCTACTGATCCAAAAAGTTGCTGTGCCATTCAAGCCAAACGGAAGGAGAGGAACGAGAAGGTCGGTGCTCAGGTGACGCCTGTTGGTTAGGACTGCGTGACTGTGCACGTGTGTAGTCGACGCTCATTCAAGCAATTATTCCACTTTTGTCTTACTGACGAGTAAAGAGCTGTTAACACCATTCGCACTCAAACAATAAAGTGCCCCACCCGGATCTAAATCCCTATCCACTCAGACACATGCATCTGTGTGTTTAGTGTGCGCGTGTGCATGATCTGGACTTCAAAAAGGGTGACTTGTTATGTGAGAGAAAGGAAAAGTGAAAGGCACTCGAACTGGGTACAAATCTGCAACTTACTTTGGAAAAGAATCCTTTGAAGAATTTCCTGTCCTGGATGGTTGTTTAAAAAACAAAACAAAACAAAACAAAAACGGGGCAGGTGAGAGGGATGGGGGTGGACAAAGTATGACAGTGTTCATTGGAAGAAACCTATGACGAGGAATGGGGTTGATTTGGTTGTTTTATTCTTGATTGACTGTTTATGAGTGCCACTGATTGTACACTAATTGTGGTCAGAGTTAGTATCACCACACACACCACAAACACACACAGAAGATACACATGTTAACGCCCAAAAAAAAAAAAAAAAAACGAGCAAGAAGTGTCACAACCTCGACAGACCGTTCAAAAGAATGAAACCAACCCAACCAGTTCTGATAACGTATTCCATGTCATTGTATTTGAGAGAAAAAAAATACACAGTGGAACCCCAGGCTCGACGATACGGCCTTTAAGTTAAATCACCCTTTTCCCCCCATAAAAATCTGATTTTTAATCTTTCCGTGATTGGTCAGTAAATGAACTCTGAGCAGCTGCGATGACACTTTCAGTTGACAACCAAGTGCCAAAATGGCCGCCCTCCAAGATGGAGATATGCGGGTGGATTTAGTTGCTTCAAGAGGAAGTCACCCCCCCCCCCCAAAAAAAGACAAAAATATGTTGTATGCAGCCAACTAGTCTAAATATGATATTCTGGTTAATATTGCGTTTGCGTAAGAATATGAGTTAAGCAGTAAAATCAAGCAGTTATGCTCCATTTCAGAAGGCGGCCATTTTGCCACTTGCTGACGAGTGAAAATGACATCCATGTTGCCCAGGCAACAACCAAATCACAACACAGCTTCAGAAAACAGGTGCGCTGTGATTGGTTGTTGCCTGAGCAACTCTGATGTCATCATCAGTCGACAGCAAGTAGCAAAATGGCCACTCCCTGAGATGGACAAAAACGGCTGGATTAGCATCATAACTCTTATTTCACAAATGTAATATGAATCAGATTGTCATGTTTAGACTAGTGAGGTCACATATAACACATACTTTATAGTTTTTTACTGACACCCCCTCCCCCTCCCCCCACCACCACTAAAACACACACACACACACAAAAATAATTTTGAAAACTCAACGTTATTGTAGTGGGAAGTCTTTAAATAGAACGACTATTGCTTAGTTTTGCTGCTTCTGTAAACTTAAGAGGTTCCACTGTGTTCCCCGAGTCACGCTTTCACATGTGACAAAAGTAGTGTGAATCTGATGTCTGCGTGTTGAACAGTCAGGTGGGGGGGAGGTCAAGTTGAGGCCGCTAAAAAGAAACCAGATGCAGGCTAGTCTTTACTCTTAATCCCCTCCTCCCTCCCTCCTTGTGCCGCACCGGTAAGCCGTGGAAAGGCGTGCCACTCTGCTCCTGTTACATGCCGGCCGGGTTGGAGACGTTTGAATGCATGATCTCTAGCATGTTAACCAGTAAGTCATGTTAGTGGCACATGCAGATGATGACGGTGGCGGCTATTGGTTAGCTGTAGTTAGCCAAGGTGAGGGTCGGGGTGGGAAAAAGATTAAAAGGCTGGGAATTGGATGGGGTGGCTTTGGGGGGTTGAATTGAAGCATTTCTGGGCAACAGCACAATTTAAACCTGCTTAAAAAGACAAAAAAATATAACACCAACAACAAGTAATACAATTTCTGTGCTTTCTTTAAGATATGAGAGTGGGAAGGATCACTGGGTCAGAAAAAAAGTGGATGTTTGAGAGTTAAAGTAAGTAAAAGGACTTTATTATATTATACCACTTACTGTATAAAACAGGGGTGTCAAACTCATATTAGCTCAGGGGCCACATGGAGGAAAATATATTCGCAATTGGGCCGGATCGGTAAAATTGTAAAATAATTTGTAAAACATTGCCGTCAATTACATGCAGATTTTCGGTATTTGTGGGCCAGCCCTAAATTGTGGGGCGCATCTGTACAAATATTGTCCTAAATTTTTTTTTGCATAAACCTGTATAATGTTCACTGATTGTGTGCCGGGTGCCGTTAATGAAGTTATAAGGACGTTAATCCTTGTCATATGTGTAGTTGAATGTGTCTTATTCAGCATGTTTGTGTTTGATTCATGTTTTTATTTTTTAAACAAACTAACTTTAAATTGTGTTTAAAATAACGACATTCAGAGCAATTCCATGTACAAGATGCATTGCTCAACTGAGACTTACTTGTGTAATTATGAATTTATAAGCTTTGATTGTGGCCGGCTGATTAATTGGGCCGACAGTCTTTTTTTTTCTTTTTTTTTTAACTTTACAAAACCATCTCGCGGGCCGGATTAAACCCCATTGCGGGCCTGATCCGGCCCCCGGGCCTTATGTTTGACACCCCTGGTATAAAATGTAGTGATTGTGTGAATTATTCAATTAACTGTTTCAGCACTAGATTTTTTTTGCAATATTTGCTATGTATATAAAAACAACGTAAAAGGAGCTTTGGTGCCAGAGAATTCCAGATGCGACAATTTTCTGCCTTTGCTGGGTTCTGTGTAAATGGCATATATACAGTGGATCTTTTGTGTTTAGAAGATTCTGTCGAACCCACTACAAGAGAAAGCTAATCTGTTAAAACTAAACTGGGAATTTTATGAGCTTTGTTGGCATCAAATCCCAATTGCAGCAACATGCGGCCTTCACTGGGTTCTGTGTAAAATGTGTTAAAACAGCAGTGGCTTTTACCAAACTTAGAGCCAAGTACAGGAAGTGACATCACAGCAGGGGCAGCGTGGAGGTTGATTAGTCACAGAACGAGTCGTGAGAACAAAAAATAAAAAAAGCGCGACTCCCAGGAATACAATGGACTCATTGGAAGGCCAGCAAGCATAAGTAACAACGTAATGACAACTGTTAGCATATTAAAGCATCAATGAGGATGAGCCAGAATTATATAACCTCGCATTAGCCACTTGAAAACACCGCCTTCAACGAGACCTCTTATTTTTAAACTCGGGTGGGGGGCAAAAAAAAAAGGTAATAACTGTAAACAGTTACAAACACACTCATGCGCGCGCACATAATACAATTGTCATGTACTGCCCATCCACCAACGGGCTTCCGGGCCTCAGCGCAGGCCAGAGAAATGTCATTAGGTTGAGGGCAAAGAGACGGTCAGTGCCCGCCGGAGGATGGCAGCAGGCTCCATGTTGTCCGACGATGGCCAAAGCCGTAAAAGAGTGCGTGGCCTCGGGCTCCACGTGACCTTATCAAGCGCCGTGTCGTGTGTATGCTCGCGGGGGATATTTGTGTAGGAATCATACATATGAGAGTGTGTGTCTAATTTATTTTTTATTTTTTGTTCATCAGATGCATTGTGAATGTGTGGACGTTCCATCTCTCTTGAACGCTCCCTTCAGGCCACACGACTGCGTCTGTGTTCTGATTGATACGGACGTTTATGTCCACCGCTGTCCTTTTCAATACATGCAAAGAGTTGCCAACGTTCCGCCGTTGGAGGCAGTATCAGAACCGTAACTGAGGCAGGACGATGCAACATACAAGCCTATTTCATGCTAACCGGATATTTCCACTTTGACTAAGTTCTGCGTGAAAGGTGAATAAATGGCAAGTCTTCTACGTTCCAATCACAGTGAGAAAGACCCCGAAGCTGCGCCTTGGCCTTCACTCCTGGGTGAGTTCACGACCGGGTCGGGGATCTCGACCGACAACAATCCCCCGCCCTTCCCCCGTATCGAACTTAGTAGAATTAATGCAGCGGACAGAGTGAGAGGGAGGGATGGGAATGTTGGAGCGGGAAACACCAGGAAAGAAAACCTGAAGCGCGCAGACAAGATGGAGGAGGGGCTTCTTCCAGGGAAAACTTACCATCTTCAGCCGCTTGACCGCGTCCTCGCAGATGTGCATGCCCCGCGACTCTTCCACCTCCACGTGTCCCAAGTACTGCAGGAAGAGAGACACACATACACGTACACAAACCAAAGTGAGTAATGGCGCGTAAAAGGCTTCCCAAGGCATGCGGAGTGAAATTAAATAAGGTCGTGATAATAAAAGTGCACACTGAGGTTGGTTATTTCAGTGAGACTTGTACGCCCCTGGCATCTTAGCACCACTGATTTATACACATAATTAAATACAATCACGAGGTCAGTGGTAGTTCAGGCGATCCCTTGCCATTTCTGGAGGACAAAGCTGAATAGCTACATCTCGCGAGAGCGCATGCGAGTGTGCTTACGTGAAATATGAAAAGAGTGAGGGCTTGTAATGAGAGCGTCTGAATTAAGCAGACTGGCCTTAGCACAATAAGCAAAGAACACGGTGTCTTCATCTTGTGTCCTCTACCAAAGATATGATTAATCCTAATCCCAGATTAAAACACAACAGTCTCTTTCACGCAGCACTTGGGAAGCAGACGCATCATGGCGAGGAAATCTCCACAGTGCACGTCAGAGGAAAAACGTAACGTTTCAAACTAGAACGGCAGTCGGCAGACAACCCTAATCCGTCATGACGTGCACTGTCTGTTTCACTCCAGTCGTAAAAGTTGCAGTAGTGCATGGTACAGTTTTTTTCACTGCAGCTCCATCTGCGTGATCTTGGGTCACTGCCCCACTTTGTCCCAATGCAAGCAGATTCTGACAACCAAAAGTGAAAATATATTCCTACATAGGCACAAATGTGTGTGAAAATTCTGAACACCGTGTCACCCTTCTACAATGTTTATGCTGGATTATTATATATATTTTTTTTTATTTTACCTTCAAAACTTCTGCATAACCACCAAACTAACAAACTAAATGACTAAAATTGACAACCTACCAACTAACAACAAAATAGCCACTTTACCAAACCAACAACTTACCAATGGACTTTGTAAATTGCCAACAAAAAAAACAAACAAACACTAAACTGTCAAAATAACAAATTCTAAACTAAACAACCAAATAACCTACTAACATAGTAACCAACAAAATAACCAACCAGCCAACCACCTAAGAAACTCATTTTAAAAACTACTTTGCAAACAAACTAATCAGACTATCTAACCACTTGCTAACCAACTAGCTAACATACAAATTAACTAACCAACCAACAAACTACCTATCCCAAAAAATAAGAGCACGTAATAACTGACATACTAACTAAAGACCAAAATAACCAACTAATATCTAACAAACTGACTTAAATATAGCCAGCAACCAATTTACCACGCACCAAACAACTAACTAACCAATGACACACTTACCAACCAACAAGCCAGCTAACAATCCTGACTGAAGAATCAACCAAAACCAAACCAAATGTCTTAGTTAGTAACCAACAAACTAACATGAAACTAACTAAACCTTACTAACCAACCCACTAGCATACCGTACAATTAGCTGATAATCCAACAATTTATATAGGCAACTAACAAACTGACAAGGTGAAAATGAATCTACAAATGGAGAGACGTCAACAGGCTGTTGTAATTTTTTTCCCCCCTGTAAAATTAGCATTCATGTCATCCACTAACACAGAGGATGTGAAAACGAAATTCCACTTTTCAGGATGTGACTCATTAATTCATCCTTATCTAAAGGTGACCTGACTCTGCTCTTTTGCACTAAACACGAGACGGAGTCAACCCCTCAAGACTGTTCCTGCCTCGTTTCCTCTGGCTGTGCTGCACCGCAGGCACGGAGCACCAAGAACGAGCTCTCCCCTCTGCCGGCCTTTCGGCAGCATCCCATCCTTGTGCGTGCGACTCGGGAACGCCAGAAGCCATTGTGCGGACCGAGAGGAAGTCCTTACCCTTTCCTCGTAGATACACGGCGAATGACGCCAACCCTCGCCAGGCCACCCTGCCCTCGGAGGGCCGGCCGCGTTATTTCCAGAGCGTGACGCCGCGGCCGTGAGTCACCATGTATTTCAATGCTCACAATCTGCACGTGTGCACATAAGGATGCACAGTCGCTGTGGCAAAGGTGTTCGAATGCCGGTCTGGCATGTCGGCCTGGTGGACTTGTGACAGACGTTACGCTCCAATGTCTCTCATGGGCCAACGCGCTCATATTGAACACATGCATGAATTTCTGGAAAGTACAAACAAAGTACAAACGAACCAACAAAACAATAACCATACATATTCACTGACGACTAACCAACTGACTATAATGCGCTGAATATATTGAACAATCCAACTGACCGACTAACCAAAGACAACAAATCAATGAATTATCTTACTAAAAAAGAGCTACTAAACTAACCAAAAGCCAACAAAATCAACCAACAAATGGCGTAGGATTGCATGACGTATCAAAACGCTTTCCAAACCTTGAAAAGTAAGTATTACAAGTTAACATGTTTTCACATTTTCAAGAATGTTAAGCAGTCATAGAAAGCCTGATAAAAACAACACAAATGTGGACTGTGTCCAGTATCGGTTCCACTTGGCAGTCATCCTAGGGCAGGTAGTTATCCAATTTAGATCAGATTTGTACAAAGCTGCTGTGCAGTATGAAATCATCAAGAATGGAATCATGTTTCTTTCTGTCTGACGAACACCAGTTGATTTTACCAGATAAGAGATTAAAAGGAATTAATTTTGAAAGAATAATTAAAAGAGGCTAGAGCTCGTATATAATGACAATTCCTTGCCTGACTATCCCACCTCCACAACGCCCCCCCAAAAAAGCAGTAGAACAATTTAATCAAACATTGTGTTATTTATTGTTCTACATTTTTAAGATTTTTTTTACAACCATTTCTCAGGTCATGATGTTTTTCGTTTCGTTTTAAAAAGCAACTCCATATATTGAACTAGTAATCTCTAGTTAGCGGTACCTTTATTTTCAATACAGATGATTTAAAACTACCTAGTGGGCAACCAACAAACTAACCAACTCAGAATAAAAACGTCGTTACGAGCTCACTTCCTTTTTCTGATCCTATCCTGCACTGCAGCATGATTAATAAACTCTGCGAGCACGTTACCCTGCGATTCCCACTGCATCTGTCTCCATCACTTGGCAGCCTGGCAACGCATTTTTAATAAAACCACCATTTCTAAATGGCCTCGAACAATTGAGTAAGATGTCTACGAAATGTCACGGTGACTCTGACGCACAAACTGCGGCTCATTGAAACACAGCGGACCGTACGCCGAGCTCCCACTTGAACCGCAAGCAGCCAAGATCAGACCTCATCCCTCCTCCCTGCCGAGCGGTCAACCCTCGGTGCAGCAGTCGGGAGATAATTCCATTGCAACTATTGCGATCCCACACACCACTCCGCTCACTGGAGGCACCTAGAGGAGGCGCGTGGGGAGGGGTCGGGTTGGCGGAGGGGGGGTTAGCATGCTAGTTTGAAGGGAACAACAACGAGGCAGCAGTAGAAAAAAACGAGAAGGATGAGGAGAAAGAGAAGGAGAAGGAGGAGAAAGAGAAGGAAAAGGAGAAGGAGGAGAAGGAGAAGAAGACAAAGAGGAGGAGGAGAAGGAGAAGAAGAAGAAGAAGAAGAAAAGAAGGACGAAGAAAAGAAGAGGAAGACGAAGAAGATGAAGACGAAGAAGTAAGTGTCAAAATGTGACCGCAAAAGCACAAATCATTTGCACCACATTCAGACATGTTGATTTATGTTAGGTGTGGTAAGTGTGGGGAAAAAAATTATAATCACAGCACGTTGTCCCAATGTGCTATGTAAAAACAAAAATTGGTACATTTTTACAAATATTTGTATTTATCTGTGTGTATCTTTTCAATTGTTAGTTGTATATAATTATTACAATTATTTGCAATTTTATTTTTATTTGTCATTTTACTGTTAATATTTGCAATTGCATATATATGTAAATATTATGCATATGACTATAAATTATGTAGATAGTATTTTGCTTGATTTTGTATATCCTTTTCATTTGCTATGTTTTATCATTATTTTGGTTATATTAATAAAATTACTTTTTTTATTTAAAAAAAACAAAAACTTGTAACACATAAGCTCATCATACAACATGGGTAAGTGTGCACTGCATACAATTTGGCTGATTGGAAACTTGACATTTTCATTCAACCTGCTCACTTCCATATTGTGTGTCACGAATTTTATTATCTGTTTTGTCATTCTTGACATTCCAGTTTTCATTTCTATAGAAATGAGAGGAAGCGAGTTGTTGCGCTTCTGTTTGCATAAGACAACTTTTGTTGCCAAAATAGTCGACTCTTGCCACCCAAGCCCGTCCGTTCACCTGCAGAGGCTACGAGACTAATGAGGCGTGCTTGTAGGGGGATTTTTTTTTTTTTAATGTTATAAATGAAGGGTTTTATATTCTATCTTAAGTTGCCATGTGCAAAAGGGATCATCAAGAATAAATTAAACACAAACATTCAAAAACAAAACTACAAATTAATTCTAATTTAAAGAGATTACAATAAAAGAATAGGTAGAAAGAAAAATGACTGTTACAAAGTTTTACATATAGACTGTCAGCAGTTAATCACTGTATTAAAAAATAAACTAAACGTAAAAATAAAATAATAATGAATAATAAAGTTAATATTGCCATGTCAGCAAGGCTCAGTGATGAAATAAGTTGATTTTACCGCCAAAAAATAAATAAAAATTACAATTAAAAAAAAAAAAAAAAAAGTGTCAGAATTTTATATTAAATCTTATATTGCCGTGTCAGCAAGGGGACAGTTAAGTTTACCGCCCAAAAAATACATAAATAAATACAATTCAAATTGCTAATGTTGTAAATTTTGATATTTTATGTATATTATATATTTTATGTCATATCCGCAACACGGCTAGTTCATGGAAATAAGTCAAGCTTTCTTGAAAACTACATACAATTAAAATAAAATGTAAAAATAAACACAATAATAATACAAATTAAATAAAAAAAAATACTAAAGATTAAAATAAAATATTTCCGCAAATAGCCTGACCTAAGGAAATATTTTTTTATTTTATTATTATTATTTTTTTATAGTAGAATACCAACAAGCACCAAAATAACAGGTGAAATCCTCATCCACTGAGGCAACGGCAGCAACACCACCACCACCACCACCACCACCACCACAAGATATGCATGGCCAGAGACAACCCCACAGCATCCTCCGTTACTATATAAAACAAAATTAATAAAAAAAAAATCCTCCCCAGGGTTGCCGGCCTGTATTCAAAAAGTAAAACGAGAGCAGGACAATCACAATATTGTTGTGCACTTAGACAACACAATATTTTAGCTAGACTGCAAAGACTTTGTGAATGCTTGTGATTAATCACACGTTACGTCCTAGAGTTACAAAGCGTCGCTCTCTAAGTGACACAATAAGGTTGGCGCTGTAGGAATTTGTATGAGAGCGAGTGTCACCTTGACAGCAAAGCTGCATTTCCCACTGCGGACCGCCTCCTCATCCGTCTGCCACTGGTGCGGCCGGCTGGACTCGGGCACGTAGATGTCCTTCTTCCGCCGGAAGCTCTGCCGTAGCTTGTTCATCGCGGAGCTCCCTGCTGGAGGTCATAGCAGGCGCAACGTCAGTGGGGTAAATATGAAATTGTACGGTGAGCATAGAAATGAGTCTGCTCGGTGTGTTTGTGCTAGGGTTGGACGTTGCCATTTTATTGTATTATTTTAATAATTTAAATTAATTATTAATTTATCTGTATTAAAATAAAATATAAGATTTATTACACACAAATGTTTTAGTCATACTTTAGGCTTACGGGTAAAAAAAAAAAAAACAAGCAACTGTGAAGCTGAGAGTTGAGAGAAAATCAATCAGAGCCACAGCACATTATGTCCAGATGTGGAGCTAAACAACGACAACATGTTTACAAAAAGCAACTGTGTTTCAAACAACAACATGGTGTACACATTTTGAGAATCGTTTGTTTCGGTATGACACACAGGACAGCGATGTGACGCACTATTGTGTCATTTATTACCCCTGATCAATCGATAATGATATTGGAGCAGCCAAGTCAAACTTTAGACTCACTGAATGAGCGGCAGACGTGATCAATAATAGCTTCTCGCAGTTAATGATCAAACGTGAGCATTGATGTGGGACTTGAGTGTTATTCTCGTGCAGTATACAACAGTAATTCGCAGCCTCTCATCAGTTGTACTGCCGGAAATTATCAAATTTTGCCGAATTGGTCGGAAATTAATCAAATCACGACATAATGGATCTTTGTTCATCTATCTGTGCCAGCGACATTTGCCTGAGTATCGTTTTATTATCTGTTTACATGTGTTGCAATCGAAATGAAAACTAAAATTAAAAAAAACATTTTCGGTAACTATATAATAAAAATGAAAATGCTTTTTAAAAAAAAAAAAAACAGAAACTACATTTTATGTTTACAAAACTAACAATAACTAATTATAGCAAAAATGTCCTTTGTTTTAGTCTTTGGAAATTAATTTAATGCATGAGCCTTTGGGGATGATTTTAAATGTGATTTTAACTAATGAAAGTGTGTCACACGGAAGTGATGTCATCTCGCAGCAGCCAATAGAAAAGTACCTTCAGATGATGTCGCTCCCATGATATTTTTTAAATATTGCGCACAAGTAATACACAAAAAAAAAAACTAAAACTAAAACTAAGCACTTATTAAATAACTAAAACTAATAAAAACTAACAAAACCACCTTGAAAACTAATTAAAACTAACTCAATTCAAAAAACAAAACTCAAAACAAAATCAAAACTAACTAAAATGAAAAAATCCAAAACTATAATAACCCTGGTTGCGATACACTGATGTACAATCAAATTATACATTTTATTTTATAATCACAAATTATTTTTTGATGAACACTTGTACCACAGTAATGCTACTGTATTTTATAATTGAACATGGTGGAACTTGTAGAGCTTTGTACTTTTTAGGCGGTTTTTGGTGCAAACGTTTGAGAACCGCCGCTCTCCTAAACGATTGTCTTCTCGACTTTGCAGGGAGATTAGTAGGCCCCAAAGAGACCCAATTAAAAAGCCGCTGATCCAAACGAGAAGTGAGAGGTGCGGCCATCTTTGAAGGACCGGCTCACGTCTGGCTCGGCGACTCGTAACCGGAGGAGCAGAAGTCAGTGAGCCGTAGCATTCCGGCGTCTTGAGGCCGCGAACTTTTTTGAGCGGACGGGGATCCGATGGGATTAAGAGATCTTTTAATCCAGGAGATCTGACTGTCTGCACACACACTCACCTAGTAGTAAACTACACACACCTAAAGAGTGTCTTGTGTATAATAAAACCCGTTCTACAAGATGGGGCTGTGGTCGTCGGGGGTTGGAGAGCGCTTGAGGTGAGGCGCTCGCGCTTATCTGCCCTGGCCAGATTGGAGCTCTGCACAATGGAGCATTCGGCCCTGACACACAAACACATCAAACGTTATACTCAGGGTGGGGCGAGTGCGACCAAGAGTTGACTGTGGTCTAACCGGATGTTTCAAGAGCCTCGACATGGCATAGTCACTAATTTTTCATTGGTGTCTTCTGCTATTTTTGGAGCCTTTAAAAAAGAAAAAAGAAATAAATAAAATACTCTGCCCCGCCCCCCAATTCATATCTATTATCTATTATCTGTGGAATTTCGTTGTTTGCCAGCCCGGTCCCTCTCCACCACTGTACAACTATTAAAAACAGGCTACCTAAAAAAATAAATAAATAAATAAATAAATAAAATAAAATAAAACTGCAGCGAGTTCATCAGCAAGGTAGCGGCTACAACACATCAGCTAGCAGGCGCCAATGCTTGGCCTGAGGCCTCTATAAACAAAAAGTTTATCCGTGCATTTTTCACGGCAATCATGGTTGATTTTCTCATGTTGAGAACTCACAACATTCACAAAGCAAAATTTTGATTCGCTAAAAAGCATAGGCCATTCTGTTAGTTTCTTGACATTCCATTTTTTAAAATTATGGATTTCTACAAAAAACGGTAACAACTTTTTTAATTAACA
The DNA here is from genome assembly GCF_051991245.1 of Festucalex cinctus. Lineage (NCBI taxonomy): Eukaryota > Metazoa > Chordata > Actinopteri > Syngnathiformes > Syngnathidae > Festucalex > Festucalex cinctus. The sequence continues at coordinate 13,590,958 of NC_135422.1, read as the reverse complement.
CCAGAAAGGAATATCTATTAAAACATTCAAACCCAAAAACATATAAATACGTTTAATACTTTTTCCTTCACTTCCAAAAACATTTATTCGGTTTTTCTCTTTTTAATGCTAGAGCACAGAGAAGGCTTTGATGCAGCTTCTGACCTGAAGAGGTCGCTAAGTTACAGCAATGGATGTTTTTACATAAAAACGGCCAGCAGATGGCAGCAGAGTATAAGAGATCAGCCAGGGCCATGTTGCAACAAGCTCTTTTGCCCCAGTGTTTTTAACAGATTTATGGATATAATGATTAAACGTAGCTATATTCTCATGCTAATTGCTACAAAACGGAAATAGATAAATATGCTTTTTTTTCCTGATGAAAGAAGAGAGAATCTAATTATTATAATTTTTTTATTTTGAGGTTCCATGTTTTTATAGCAATAAAACCCAATATTCTGTGGGCCTTGCAAAATCAGTCAAAATTCAGTAAAACAGCCGGGAGCGAAGGTGTTTGCTTCAGTGAAAATGGCTGGGAGGGAATGAGTTAACAGTCCTCACTGTATGCTCTACTTTCAACAGCGAGTGTCCGAGTATCTGCTTGTCTACGAAACACAAGCACCCACTCCTCCCTCCCACAGACACAGACATTATTAGGGATGCACGGATAACAATACCAGTATCAGCACTGGCACCAATTGATACTGATACTGATACTGTCTCATACTCAGACACATGAAAATGCTATGCTAATGCATTAATCTAACATAGTGTCCCATCATCCCTGAGGGAGAAGTGCAGAGCAGAGCTGAACAATTTATCATTTTTGGATCTAAATCATGACCTCAGACAAAACACAGTTTTGTGCCTATTAAATTTGTTTTTGTTTTTTAACACTCTTATCCACCCCTAAGCCCACCAGTCAGAAGTGCATGCTACGCAAACCAATCAGCTAAAAGCTGATCAAAAAAGAAAAAAAGTGTCACATCAATGTCACACATCCTCCCTGAGTTCCCACTTTACCGGCTGGCCAAGAATGCTAGGCGCTACGCTAACTTGCCCTGCATAATACTTATGGGGCAGATAGGCAAGATGCCTCTCCTCAAAGTAACATGGTGACAAATAATCCACACTTCTAACAAGTTGCACTACCACGAAAGGTGGACGAGGAGTCGCTAAGCCTGCAACGAGCAAGAAGAAAAAAACATAAGCTGGAAAAGCAAGTGCTTATCACTAATGTGAAATGAGATAAGTCAGAGAAGTCTAGCAAGAACTCTGTTGGAGAGAGCAACTAGCTCGTACAATAATTGACCATTTTTGCATCACAGTTTGATCCCTAACCCCAACGAATAGCCAGGGTTCAAGACTGTACAGGGCTTTCAAAAAGGCGAGCAATTGTAAGTCATGCGGCGGCGGCAAGAGCACATTTTACAGTCCAGTGTTTGCAAACAAGACATTCACATGTCGCCTTGCACCTCCCTCGTAACACGTTTATTTAGGTCACATTATATTAGAGCTCAGCACAGAGTTGCTGACAAACTGCCAACATGCGGAGCGCGTTTGTACGGCGTCGGAGTTATATATACACTACACTACACGGCGACACTGCCCTGGTGGCGTCATAGTGCTTATAAGTACATCTGCTACTGACAGGATGATGGTGCGCACCGCGTGCGCTTCCTTCCTGTGCAAAAATGAAGATTCACAGCGAGACAAAAAACAAACCAAACAGATCTAGCCGCAGGGGTGGGGGGGTGAACGTCGGGCTTGGCAGGTGGATCGGAATGAATCATGTGAGGCGCTTTGGCCGTCGGCCATGTAGCGAGAGGACCTGTTTAGTCACACCTGGTAAAAAACAAAAAAACAAAAAAAAAGAAGCAAAGAAGTGAGATAAGGCGTGATAAAAGGTTTCAGCTAAGGCTGTTTTTCAGTTTATTTTGCCCTTTTGTTTACACCACAAGTGTCAAATGAAAAGCCGGGATGAAGATCTTGCAGAGCACAATCGTTTTACAGTAATAGAGTGCTTCTCAAATAGTGGGGCGGGACCCCCAGGGGGGCGCGAGGGTCCATCAAGTTTGACCTCGGGGAACATGCTTTTTTATTTTTTATTTTTTTATTTTATTTTATTTCTTTTACCATCCTAGAATAAAGTGCAATTGCACCTCCACTACATTAGGGGGCAGTGGCGCTCTCATTATTGGCAGAGTGTGCGCAGGGAGCATTCGCTCGGTGGTGTAGGGGTTTTGTTTGCACTGAGCATGCGCGTTTTGCACACAGCAAAAAAAATCAGCACAAATTATTTTATATATTTTTGTTTTGCAGGTTAAAGTTTTTTTTTTTTAAATATTGTGCTCCTGAATTAATGTTGGTGATCAGTTTGAATGCATTATTATTTATTGATTTTATGTAATTTTATTTTTCCGTGTCATATGGTTTGACATGGTCAGTCAAAAAATATTTATATTTTAATTAAGGATTTTATTTTTGAATTTCAGATGCACTTTAAATCTTTTCTGTTACAGTTAACAAAACTATTCTTTGTTGTAAGTTGGTCCATATTTCTTTATTCTCTTATACGTTAATACGGATACAGTGTTATGCAGAGGTGTGCTTATAACAATTTTATAGACAAATGATACTATTTATAGTCGCGGGGGCGTGGGGGGTATGACAGAAAATAATTGAGAAGCACTGCAGTAATATAAGGTGAGCATTTTTTTTTTTTTTTTTTTACTGCATAACAGCATTCCTTTTCGCACCAAATCCCTTTAACAAATTGGACAATATTTGTATACTAAAATATTTGTTTGCCACTACTTTCCAGCAATTCGTTATTAGAAATACTGAATACTGTACAACATACTGTACCAACCAACCACACAAGACTGATTAGAAGAATTCAATAAAATGAGAAAAACAAAGGATATTTCCCTGCGTTCTGTAGAACGTGGCAAGTAGGCTGGGATGACATTTCCGATTCTAGATGCAACACTATTTGAATAATCTCTCCAGGAATGGAAGGCTGATTAATCCTTGCGTAAGAATGCTGGGGATGAGTAGTGTGGCGCTTGGCTTATGAGCGGCTAGATGGATCGAGATCAGGAGGTTACAGTCGCTGTTTGCGGCTGGCTGACTTGTTTATTTTTTACACCCAATAAAGGGCATGCGACAGACAGACAATCCATATATTGACATCAGTCCTCTTGTCAACCAATGTTGTTGTGCCTTTATTAGCTCTATGTTCTGCATTGGCGCACTTAAGTTAATTTCGGTTTCACGCAGCGACAATCAAGGCAAGGGCCAGTCGGGTATTTGGACAAATGCTGACAGTCCGGAAAAAAAAAAAGCACATACAGTATAACTAAGGAATGCGGTTTCTGGACGTTTTTGAACGGCCACTTGAACTGTCAGCTAAAATAATCCTTACATCGTGTGTTTTTTGTCATTTGCCAGCAATAAAAATTCCCTCACTGTCATTGTTGCACCTTGGAATTTGATGACTTAACCCAAAATACACACACAAAAAAATGAAAATATTTTAAATATCATCCTTTAGTACAAGTACCACAAAATGTGTGTCGACTGAAGATGATCCAGGTCAAATCTGAGCCGTGTCTACTAAAATGACTTTAGATTTGCTGCCAGTGTGCTTAATAGTGCTGTCAAAGGTTAAGCGTTAACTCATTAATCCCAAAACAACAATTATCGTATTAATCATGTATTAACGCTGATTAATCACACTATTAAATTGGACCGCAGATGATCCTTTAGCTGACAGCGGATGGTTACGTTAAAAGTAGCACAGGTTGTATATGAGCAATAAACGTACCTACATGCGTTAAAGTAAAGCATTTAATAAATGTTTGTGTATGACATTTCAGAATATTTGTTTAAGTCAAAAGATTGGGGTAATTTTTTCCCCCCATTTTAAATTATGCAATTAAAAGAGGAAGATGAGTGTATGCAGCAAAAAAAAAAAAAAAAATGTTGAAGACGTCCTCATAACATTAAATGTTGAAATACAACAGGTACTCGTCAAATTTGGCGGGGGAAAAAAGTTGATAAAAAGGCCTTTTTAATTATCGATTAATCAACATTGTAAAATGTGATTGAAAAATATAATCTTTTGACAGATCTAGTGCTAAATCAAGGTAATAGTGTTAATCTTGGAAATGTGGAACTGTACATACCACAAACATACGGATTTTTTTAATGGGACTGTTGTAAAACGTTCAACAGGGACCTCGAAAAGGTTCGAGAATGGTCTGTTATTTCCCCCCAGACTTTTGCACAGCTTAAGTCTTTAAAGTGCCCCGTGAGTATCGAAACAGTGAAAGAGTCCAAGTCATGTACAGTATTTTTAGGAGATGGTATCCACGGGGGAAGTTTGAAACAGTCCTGAGAAATGACTGTTTGAGCCACATATGCAAAGGTTACCACAAAAAGAAAAAAAAATTATATTGAGTCATGTTCAAATCTTGAAAGTGTAAAACTGCACAGGGACGATCACACATACAAAATATAAGGACTATGAGAAGGTACCGTTAGACAGTGCCTTGACACTTGTGCAAAATCTGCAAAACTAGTACCTGCAGTCTAGCAAGTAAAAACACACTTGACCTTTTCTCACAAAAATTAAGGGTAAGTCATCCGTTTATCAATGCGGTATATTTTGACCCCGAACATACTTATGTGTGCACGTACAATGAACAGGATTGTAGGACTGAATATGGTTCCAAAGTGGGTGGGTGGTAGGCGGAGGAAGGAAGCGATGCAAGCTACTGTTTGGAAGACTCCCCAGTCACCCCTGAACCTTTCAAAATGGTTGCATGGTCCACAGAGAGAACAGGTGACCCCCACCTTCCTGAACAGGACATGACTGACTGCGATAACGGCTGACACAAAAAAAAAAAACAAAAAAAAAAGCCCCTTTTACATGGCCCAGAAAACCCTAATTTTTTAAAAAGGTGCTGCTGACCTGGGATTGAAGCTTTCCAAATTTTGAAGTACAGTGAACCATCTCAAATATTCACATCTCCTTGATTTGATTACATTTTTGACTTTGTGAGCAATCGATACTGTTTATTTTCTATGCTCACATCAAAACTTACACAGCTCATAAGGTAATAATTTTCTAGGTCATAGAAAAAGCACTTATTTTTAAAGCGTATTAACAGCCTGACTGACATTGATAAATGGATGATCAATGTTTCAAAGAGAAGGCAAAATGTGACCCTTTAAAGACCAACAGGTGAATATTAGTAGTTAATATACAGCCACTATAACAGCTCCATTGTTCATTACTTCTTGAGCAAATACTTGGTGGCCCGCTAGGGGGAGCACCTCAAAAGAGTGGCGGGGAAATGTACAGAATTCTTCAGGCGTAGAAGACTCATACTTATGTTTATCTGTCCAGCAAATGACTCAGTTTTGCACACATTTCTATGAAAAATGTTTATTATATCTTCAATTTTAAAGTTTGAAAACATATTTTGTTTCAACTTTTTGAGGCACACAATATCTGAGGAATATTAATTGAATTGGATTTAATTGTTAAGTCATTTTATTTATTTACTTTTGCAATGTTACACAAAAAAAATTGTCAGTTTATAAAATGAAACAATTGACTATGTAACTGACATGATGCATGACAATAAAGACGCAAATGAATTCAAAGAAAGCGGTCTCTGTTAAGAAGACATTTGTATTTGTTAAAAAAATATACACTTAAGTACTCTCTGTGAAGAAGACACCAGTTTTAATATTATCTTTCAGTGATGGTACAAAAAGAAACTATTTCCTCATTGAAAAACATCAGTTTATATCTCGAGTAGTTTTATCGTTGATTATTGTGGATTTATTACCTGGCCAATATATCGATAATTGCGGTATTGTCATATCGTGATTTAATCGTTATCGTGAGCCTTGTATCGCATATCGTAAGGTACCCAGAGGTTCCCACCCCTATTTATAAATGTAATATAATATAATCCATTTTACTCGGCTAGGCTAGATTTAAACTCGAGAAGAAAGAGATTCAGTGAACCAAAATTTTGCATTTCAAAAGATTTTTATTCGTATTTATTTTGGGGCACTTTAGGAATTAACTTTCAAGAATTTCAGGATTTTTTTATTTTTTTTGCTGTCAAATGTCAAAACAGACCAAATTCAACGCAAACAACGGCATGTAATGTATGCAGTACATAAAGTCTTCTTTGTCATTAAACTCCTACTGTCGATCCAATCACCAACTGGAGGAACAGTCCAACTGGTAATATCAGATAGGCGTAACAGATCAATGGGACAGATATGCGGGAGTCGGTTTATTGTGCAATACGGGGACTTAGGTGTAAAGTTTTGGCATGACGATCGCATTTCCTGTCCCGCCCCGTCCTGTTTAAAGCCACTTTGCTGTCATACCCTTGAAACCGATGTCGTCACAACTCGTGCAGGTGTGTAAAAAATGCATGCAATTATCCTACCTTTGTCGGGTTCTGTTATTAAAAAGTAAATAAACGATTAATGGTGTCTTCTGTATGGGTGACAATTTTGCAGGATCTCTGCGTCAAAGAGGCAATTTAGGGAAAATAAATTGAGATCTAGACGGTCAGTTTAGGTAAACAGCTGAGGTTCAAATAAAATGTGGAGGGTGCGTGTGGGTGTGGCCGCCACATCATCATCAACATCATCATCATCACCATTTGTATTATCAACCCCCCCAAGGCCGTGACGTACGTACTCAGCCAACTCAGCCAATGCTTCTCGCCAGGGACAGGGATTCAAGGTCTCCAAAATTTATGTTCCGAATGACCCAAATGATCTGCCTCAAGGTAAGAGAGTGGTACCTTGACTGTAGACTTACAAGCACCCCAACTTACACAAGTTTTTCAAGTTACAAGCCATCACTTGGTCAATATTTTTGCCTTCGATGTGTCCCCGTTCGCAGATTCACTTTCAGCCGTTTATTGAAAAGGGACAAACAGTCAGATGCACAAATACAAAATGAAAGCACTCGCAAGGAGCATGGAGCAGCCACTCACAGTCACACTCAACTAACCGCATGCAAATTGTCAACCGGTGCTCAAGTCACATCTTGCGTCACTTGCTTGGCCACACACACATCAACACACAAATACTATAGTACAAGTACACTTTTTAAGGCCAGTCTTTTTATTATGTTTATTTGACAATATAGTCAAGTCTATTCTTCTTTATTCTGAACATCATTGGAATTTATTTCAATGGGGAAAAGTGAATTGATTTTGGGTAAATTGATTTACGACAGAACAAGTGATTCTTTGTGAGCAAAGAAAAGGCCACTGTGCTTTATTCTCACGTAGGGTGATAAGGCCTCAAAAAATATTTTTTTTTTCCCCATTATTTCCCCCCTTCACCTATGGAAAACGCAAATAAAGATTTTGTTTTATGTTTTTTTTTTTCTGGTATTTGCTCAATTTCTATGTCTGCTGCTTAAAAAAAAAATCCTGATAAATAACATCTAATTAATCAATACAATCAATCGTTCAGCACTACTATGTTAACTAAAAGCCAGCTCCAACTGATAACCTTGAAAAACATCCCCCTTTTTATTACTCCAGAAATCCACTTTAGCTTCTACAAAAGACAAAGCACTCATGCTTCTCAAGGCCTCCAGCCAAAAAACTCTCCCCGTCATTAAAACTTCGAGCGAAAGCAGCACACCGGCTATGCTCCGTTAGCGTAGCATTGACCCAGAGGAAGCGCAGCCACCGTTACATATTGACCAGGCCAGCGTGGTAAAGTGCGGTTAATACGTGATCTATTACACCCACACAAGCGTGAGCGCGTTTTATGGAATCTCCCGGAACCGACGCTGACGCGAGACAAAAGGTTTACAATCCGGGTTAGCTCGCTGGCTTGCACCGGGGGCTAATAAAATGTCAAAGTAACTCATGACGCTGACACAATATGGTTCAAATTCCATGTGCCAACTAGCACTGTCACTATCGAATCATCGAATATTTTTAGAATAAATTAATACATAGATTATTCAATCAATTAATCGACTAATCTGATTCAATTTAATTTTGCATTAAAGTGTATTACAAAAAGCATTTTTTCCCTGATTACTGTTTAACCAAAAAAATCGATTTGGCAATATATCGCAATATTAGAGTGCACAATTCTCGTATCGATTCAATATGTGGCCGAATCGATATATGATGGAAATTTTTGTGCCCTACAGGCGATCTTGTCGATCTTTCAGCTTTATGAGATCGTCAACACTTAATGATCCTTAACGATCTAATATCGTCATATGGCACACCCCTACTCAGGAATGACAAATGCTAGAGAGAAACGTTTTGGAGTTTTTTTCCTGATGAAAGATGAGGGTTTAATTCTGTTGGCCGTCAAAAATGGGTTAAAATCTTGTAAAATGGCCGGCATTCAATGAGTTAATGGAACATTAAGCCTTGAGATTTTATTTCAATGCTGTTCAAACATGAAACAGATTGCAACCTGTTAAATACAGTGGCTCACAGTTATAAGCCTAAAGTCTAAGATAAATAAATACATTTCATTCAAATCTTACAGTGCACATGTACATGTTTACTGATTAGTATTTTCTAAATTTGATGCTGTACTGAATGATGTATTGATGTTACCGGCTCGGTCATTGTTTTCCAAAGTTAAAAACATGTCTTACTTTGATTTAACAGAAGATAAATCAGTCTTCTTTCATGAAAGACTACAGAAACCAGTCAACAATTATTGTTGATATGCTGACATCAGAGGATTCGGACAATTTTAAATTAAAAAATGACTACAAACGAACACTCGATTATTAAAATAGTTGTTGATTAATTTGATAAATCGATTACTTGACTAATTTTGACAGCTCTAGCGCCAACATGGTGAAAGACTACCTTACTCTTCTGTTTCAGCTCTGATAAAGCAATTTTGCGGGATCTCTGTATGGAAGACGCTATTGGAGAGAGTGTCAAAGTCCGACGTGACGAGGCGGAAAACAAGGCCTGTGTGTGTGCGCTCGCGTGTGTGTATTATCTATCTAAGCAGCAGGAGTGATGAGAGGATGGTAGAAGAGGAAATTCACGCTGAGCGAACATACTTGCAATCTTGCCGTCGTCATGACCTGGCCAAGAAGATGAATACACACATTTGACCATCACCGCACAACCATTTAAGAAAAAAAAAATAAAAATACAACAAAACAGAAACATCAAGACGTGGAAAATTTTAAGTGTGGTACGGACTGCAGCTGTTGTGCCGCTCATGTATGTGAGGAATGCCGTTCACGTACTTGTGCTCTGCTCTCATCATCCCACCCGGCCGGGCTATTTGTCAAGAGGTGGACGTCTGTGGAATTTAAATACTTCCAGCAGATTTACGCCAGGCCGCCGGCGCTACCTGGCCGAGCGACGTTTGTTGTATATACATTAAAAAAAAAAATAAAATGTGATTTTAACCCATCTTACAGGAGCTATTAAAATATCTGTTGATTAAATCAGATGGATAATTGTCCAGGTTAAAAAAAAAAAAAATAAAAAAGATAAGTAAACTGTTTTGGCATCATAATTTGCAGTGCTAAAACATATGCATGCAATTATAAAACGTGCTTTTTGGCAGAGCGGTCAATTACTTGCACGTTTTTATTTATTTATTTATTTTTTAATCTCCCAGTGCATCGCTGCAGACTGATCATTTATACTTTTCGTTAGATTTCCCAACACGTCCAAACATGGAGGAATTACCCTGAGCACAAATCTGCCTTATCTTCCCTCATAAGCACAATCAAAAAAAATAAAATAAAATAAAATAAAAAATACGGCCCACATCTTAGGATCGGACAGTTTGGAAAACTACCAGGGCGGCACAATCTGTCAGGGCACCTTTGATCTACCGCAGCCTGGCTGGCCAATTAATGGGGAATAATGGCCGCCCCCGGGGACCCGGTACTGTGGGCAGGAACGGGTCCGGAGACCGGCAGGCACCGACCCGGTCATCGACACGCCTCGCCGAGCAAAAAAAAGCTGCCGATGCCCCTTGCTGAAATGTGGCACGAAGGCGGCCAATTGGACAGTGGGCACAAGCGGGGCCATTGTTCAACACTCTCACGGGCCAGACGGGCCTCTTCTCTGCTCTGCTGGAATGTAAAGTACCTGCTGGTGAACATCTTCCACACGGGCCTTGCTTGTACGCCGGCCGATTCATCCATTTGATCGATTCATTTGAGCTCACGGATGAAACTGCGCGCTTATTGCCATGTATACGTTCCAGACTCACCAACAACTGGTCAGCGAGAAATGTTATTCATTACTTTGGGATTTTTCAATATATGTCTTTTGGTTATGACTTCTGTTTTTCAAATTAAGTCACTTTTAATTAGTTTTTTGTTTTTTTTTAACTCATTCACTGCCAGTCATTATAGAAAATGTTTACATTTCCAATACTCACGTGATATTACATTCAATAATTATATATAAACCGAATCTACCAAATAACAGAATAGACTCCCTACTTTTTGTCCCGTCCCGTTCTTTTATAATTGACAGCAGAAAAATGTAGGTTTGCCAAAATACAGCCATTTCTCCCATGGACTCTGAAACTGTGTTTATTTCCTATAAAATGGGGCAATGATGTCATCTACCGGTGGTTGGGCATCAGTAAAGTTGTTTCCAAGTTTGATATTTACAGTGGAGCATGCTCAGATTCGCCCCCATTTAGCACCGCTCTAAAAAATACAATTGACAAGTATACTTGTCAAAGGCAGTGAATGAGTTTTAAGGGTACGTTTGTGTTTATTTTTTTTTAAAAATGCTTTGATTTAGTTTAGATTTTATTAGTTTTAGTGTTAGCTTTATTTTGTTTATTTAATGTATGGAGCGTTTATTGAGTCCAAGATTTAAAATAATAATAATAATAATAAAATAATAATAATAAAAAATAAAAAAAAGTCACCGTAAGTATTTTTGTAAGAACGTAAATTGAAATTCCCAAATGACCTTCCTTTTTCCGTACATTTGTGAAGTAATAAGTTGAACTAAGTATGTGAACACAGACCCTTGAAGGGAGGGAGAAAAAAAACGGAAAGGAAAAACAGCCATTAATCCACTAATTGAACAGCCATTTGACTAACGAAACCGACGTCCCCTTGTGAGATGACGGAGTGGTCATCATGCGCACGCCGCCTCGCCAAGTCGTCTTAATTACAGATGGGCGGGTATGAATAAAGCATGAGGGGGGGCTCAGGTATCACTCAATAGGGCCTGCCCAGGGGGGAAAAAAAGGAGATGCCTCAGCCTCCTTCTGCACACACCCTGAAAAAGCGTACGTACACCCCCCCCCCCCCCCCCCCCCCCCCCCCCCCCCACACACACACACACACAGGCCTCACAGATTTAACAGGCGGCGACATAAGAAGAGCTCAAAGCCCCTTGGACCTAATTAGGAGCTAAAGATAAAAGTCCCAAACGGGCGCATTCAGAAAAAAGATGCACCCGCTTCTGTTGATTCGCTTTCTTGTAACAAGCACGGCCAAACAAAAAACAAGAACAGCCCCCCCCCCCCCCACGCAAACAAGTTTTGCCGATCAAGTTAGAATATGACGTAATATGGCGGGATGGGGCCCCTTTTCGACTTGGACCTGCTTGATGAACTCGTATTTGAAAGCTCATCGGAAAGAAGAGAAGTCTTCCTGGTGACCTTTTCTGAGCTGGTCAGGAGCGCCGCCAACACAGTTTTACAATCAAGATGACCCTGATTGGATGCCGCTGGACCAAAATAGGCTCCCGCTCAGCTGCAGTTTCAATGCGCTTGTGTTTGTGTGCAACAGATGGAATGCTGTGTAAATTCAACATGGCAGCTAGAGTGACCACAACAACACTATGGATGTAACGATAATGGCAATATCGTGATATTGCTATATTAAAACTGCCACAATATATCGTCGTCGTCATGTCACGATAAAGCAGCACATCTGCAGCAAAAGTTCAGGTTGATTTCCATTTGTGCAGTTCTAGCACCCTCTGGTCGCTAGTTCTTTAGTGCAGTTTAATTTTCACAAGCCATGTTTTGGCCCTTCAATGCTTAAAATCCAGGATAATGGTCAGATGAAGGGGAACCTAATGTGATTGTGAACATTGTCAATATGTGTAGGAACTCAATGTGCGCTTGAAACTCACCAGCAGCTATTATCAAAAAATTACGCAAGAGGACAGAAAAGTCATAAAATGACGACTAGTGTGCAAGACTTAAATAAATAATGGCAAACCTCTGGAGGAGATTGTCGCTGTGCATCCTACTATTGTCTGCAGGACTTTTGTCGCCGCATGATTCATTTATCTGACTTTCTGAGACAATAGACGTCGAAAATGGGACTCGAGTCGAATTCATGGCCAGAAATAACTTGATTACAAGTCTCTTTCATGCAGAGATCCAAGAAAAATTGCCCGGCATTTATCAGCCTTTGACTTATTATACATAAGCCAGTGGAGGCGGGATTTTGCTGCAATGTCTGTGTGAGTTTTCCATTAAGGTTGTAGCTATTAATGCATATAGCTTAATACAAAGACATGCAATAAGTTTGATATGGAATTTTATGCTTTTATCTGAATTTGACCAGTCAGACTGTCAGGTTTACTTGTTTGACATTTATTAAACATGACAAAAAAAGGAGAGAAGACAGTTCAAAGCTTGTGAGGAGAGAGAAGAGGAACTGACTGATACAATTCACTACTGCACTATCTGAAAAAAAATCCCCTCCTCACCCTCTCTTTTTATTTGGTTTCCACGCCCCTAGTTACATGGGTGTTCTAACCCTGATATTGTAAATGCAAAAACATAGTTGGAACACAGTGTACTTAACGAAAATGTGCACGGTCACCGAATAGTTGAACATTAACGATAGGTAAGTACAATTAATTAAGAATACATTGAGTTTGATTATTTTGCCGCATAATTTTTTTTTTTTATTCTTTCATTAGATAATAAAAATTTCATTTCTTTAGGTACATGTTAAATATCACAAAATATCGATAGCTATATTCGGCGACTATACCACGTTTTTCCAATATCGTGCAACCCTAGTAGCTATCCACTTTTAAAATTTGATTATGCCACCATTACCGCGCTACCAACTAATCGAGCAATCAGTTAGTCTAACTTTGAGTGTGTGTGGCTTTGAAAGTTGGAATCCGACCTGGTGAGTGACATGGGTGAATGAAAGCGCTGAGTTGGCTGTTGTGAGTTCAAACTAAATTTCAATTTTATACATTTGTAACCTGTGTATTAAACCCTCCCCTGGTAGATTTAGAAAATCTAGGGGGAAAAAAAACCCAAATAGATTGCATTTTGTCTGCTGAACTTTTTTTCCCATTTTCATTTCTTCTAATATTAAAACAAAAAAAGTGCTTTTGCAGTGGGCTATTTTTCGATGATTAAACATTCTAGCGGGTCACCGTGACATATGAACATTGCAGAAAGGCACAGAAAAGAGTTCATTTTACTTTGCTGCGCAGGGATGACTAAAGCATAAAAATAAAGTATTGAGAGTATTGAGAGTCGATGACATTTTGAACACTGTTGATCACCACACCACTTCATGCTAAAATTGTGAACAGATCGCTGATCAGTTTATTTAAAGTCACTGATTAGTCTCAAAATTGCTGATATATGTAACTGTTAAACTTTTTTTTTTTAGGGGATGAGAGTGTACGTTCGTCGCAAATTTAATTTTTACTATTCACGTTAGAGTTTGGTCCCTAACTCATGCGAGTAAAGTCAGTTCGCTGTATCTTGCTGCTATCAGTAATTCAAAAAAAAAAAAAAAGTGAGGCCCTCTGATTGCTTCACCGGTTGCACAGCGAGTTTATCAACCTGTGTTGCATCACGTCACGGGCAGCATTCAACATGTGCTACCAACCAGTCAGCCTCTCCCTTTTATGCTGCTTTAGTTCGCCAATTCATGTGACACTGGCTCACTATCAACCACATAAATAGATGTCGTATTTCGAAACGTCACCATCCACACACAGTACAGTTTACATTTTTTGGCACGCACACACAAGGATATTTATATACACATACAGACATTCATACACATACACACTTATACACACGAAAACATAAAGTTTATATACACACTAGTAACACATTAGCATTACTTGTGCACACACTAGTAATGACGTCACGCAACCCGGAAATCAGGTGATAAGTGAAGCATTTATACCCCATTGAAAGCTCACCTCATCCAGGTAGACGACTTGAGGCAACTGCGCGGCACGACAGTATCGCCCCTCTTCTTTGGTCGTTTAAAACGAACTCCTTAGGCATTTTTAAAAAGCAAAAGCAGCTGGACATATGTGTCGACAGTGCGCCAGTCTGTCATATGGACGTGTTTTAAAGCGTTTAATGGAGGTCCCGAGTGGAGGTAACGTAGCCACATCGGGAAAACACAAGCTTAGCTCGACATGCTAGCGAGCTAATTGAAGAGGCAAGAGAGAGAGAGCGTATCAATACACCTTACCTGTGACCACCAGGCCGAGCCAGACGGTATGCCGTCACGTATTCCGCCCCCCTCCCCGCCGCGGAGCCGCGCGCGTCGGCCCCCTCCGAGGAAAAAATAATTCAAATTCCACAGAAGGCGCTGCGAAAGACTCACGCAGTCCAATCGCTTCGGCCACCGCCGCTGAATGGCTGCGAGCGAGCGACTCAACCAAACTTCCGTCCTTGTGACGGACCGCCCCCTCGCCATCTCATTGGTCGACGGCGGAGGTTGGCAGGGTGATGGACAGGTGAGGGAGCAAACCTGGAGCAGACGTTGATGTTCCTCTAAAAACAGCACACGCACGTGTATGAAAACTTATAGCGCCCCCTGGTGCATTTGACGCGCAACTCCAACGCCGCATGGCGCAGTCATGGCAAGGGACCAAAGTTCACTCAGGAACCACCTGATTTATCCGAACCAATCAGCAATGAGGGATAATGACTATGGAGAAGAAAAAAAAAAGTATGTCCTTTGTGTCGCGATTATTCACCAAACTATCTTACGTAAATAACGTAATCACAACAAATTACATAACATTTCACTACAATTAAACGTAATTAAAATAAAATGAAATGATAATATACTACGGTAGTATTTTTGATTTTTCACACTTTAAAATCTTAAAGTGGTAAAGTTAAAAGTAATTTAGAACGAAATATGTGAAATAAATATTTAATGAAATGGTGTGTTATAAATGTAAATTATGCTGTGGCAGATTTTTTTTAAATTAAAAAATAAATCAAAAACATGTTATGTAATCATTTTAATATTCAAAAGTATTATTTTGTTTCTAATTTTAAATTATCTTTCTGTTTAATTCCATTACATATTTTTGTATGTGTTCATCTTACACATTTTAGGTATGCTGTATAGAAAATCTACAAATGTAAATAAAAAAGTATATGAAAGATAAATATATGAAATAAATATGTAACATACTGGAATAATATTATTTTAAAGTGATTGTTTTACATATTTATTATGTTATTATTATTACTTTTTTATTATTGCTTGTTTTTTTGTTTTTTGTTTTTTTTACATTTTTTTAAGTGGTAAAAGGTAAAAATTCATAATGAAAAAAAAAATTACTTGGAAAAATAAATAAACTGTTCAAATGGAATGTAGTAGAAAATGTAATATACTGATCAAGGACACGATTATTATCTGAATAAAATCAATAATATAAAAAAAATACTTGGAAATAAGTCAAATGAAAAGGTCACAATTAAAAGGTGAAAAGGAAAAGGTGCAAAAAGTATTAAAAATAAACGAGACAACCTTTGTTGTTACTATATTTTATTTGTCAAGTGTACTTTATACACACGCACCCCCGCGCACACACGCACACACACACAGACACTCACACAGACGCGCACACACCAAGAAAATATCAAGCAAATATAAGCTTTAAGTATTTCCATGACATGTTTATGACAGAACAGGAAGAAGGAAACAACATTCTTTGGGTGGGTGCAACCATGCAGAACAATAAATAAAAAACATCACCTGACCACAGCTTTATGCCCATCAGTCCTTTTACATTTTTTTAAAGGAGACATATTATCTTTTTCTTTTTTTTTTCACAATTGAGCCATTGAGTTAGTGTGGCCCAACACGATTTTTGTCATTTTACAGGAGAATGATTTGAAGTCTTATGGTTGCAATGAAATCTGGCGGCTTTAGATCTTGCTGAATATGACTTTTTAGTTGCCTATAAATGCCACAAGATGGCACCAAAGTGCTTTTCCGAACAAACAAGGCGACGGACTGACGAAATTAAGCACCTCCCCTCAGTTCAACGGTTACTTGGCTCCAAGATGCCACCAGATGGCGCCAAAGCCATATTTCTATATCAGACATGGCTTTGGCCTGTACACAAAAACATTGGGTAACTGGATTCCCGCCAAAATACACAAATATGCAGGGGTTCACTGTACAAACATTAAAAAGTCAAATTTCTATAATATGTCCCCTTTAAGGAATGAACACATAGATGTAAAAAAAAAAAAAAAACAAATTTAGTTTAGAAGAGCTGCAGCCTCCTTTAAAGATGGAGCATCCTACACTGCTCTAGAAGCAAGGCCAAGGCAATCCTTTTATTTCCGGAAACCTTTCTTTGGGTCCTTCAACTGATGATCTGAGGCTCCCAGGACTGGCTCGCCACCAGGGGGCGACACTGGGCGATGACAGGTGGGCCTGGCGGGCTCTGACTGTCCAGACATAGACCGCTGACCGTGTGCTGCAGGGCCGAGCCTTTGGGCTTCCATTTCTGCACAGAAAAACATGAAATGCCATGAATTTGTTCCAGCACCCCGAAAAACTTTATTAAAAACAGACAGTAGAACATAATTTAACTCATCTGCTCCCAATAACGTATAAATACGTTCTATTTTAAATGTTTTGTCTCCCAAAGACGTTTTTACACGTTTTTTTATTTATTGTTTTATTTTTTTTTATGCTAGAGCTTACAAAAGGCTCTGATGCAGCCTCTCAACTGCAAAGAACGGTTGAAGAAATGGTAGTTATTACACAAACGGCCAGCAGGTGGCAGCAGAGTATAAGAGATCAACCAGGGTCATGTTGCAAAAACGCTCTTTCCCTCACTGTTTTAAACGGATTTGTGAATAATGATGAAACTTAGCTATATTCCAATGCCAATTGCTGCAAAACGGAAACAGATAGAAATGTACTTTTTTACCCAATGAAAGAAGAGACTTTAATCTTTCTTTTTTAATGTTTTTATAGCAATAGAACACAATATTCTGTGGGCCTTGCAAAATCCGTCAAAATCCAGGAAAACAGCCAAAAATGGCTGGGAGTGAACATTTGCAAACCCTGAACAAAAAAAAACAAAAAAACAAAAAAAGAAGTGTTTTCCAGATAGTTACACATGAGAAACTGTTATTGAAATACAAAAACAAGTCAATGAAATCCAATATTGTTCATTCCCCTGTGGGACAAACATCCCGAGCGGAGCCAAAATGGCCTCCAGCGGATAAAAGGAGGACGTGCGCGGCGGCTCATGTACATGTGCTTCCACTTAATCGTGACTCGTTCCCCGACGTCGTAAATCACCGGGAGGACACGGGTCCGCAGTGGAAAAACGAGGCCGAGGAGGGTGGCGCGAGGTCACGGCCGGCGTCGACAGATCGCCGATGACCGAGCTGCTCTGATGGCCGCCATTTTGTGTTCATTCCGCATTGACGTGAGAGGCCCATTAAGATGATCGACAGGATGAGATGAAAGCCAGCGTTCCTTTCGAAGTCTTTGAAATCTTGTCCTCAGCGCATTTTCTTTTCAAAGGGAATCCAACTTTGATTGTGTGTTATTTTCCATTTAACATCCTTGTCACTTTCAAGTGAACGCATATGTGTGATGAGAGCGTTAGGTGCCAGGCATCGACATCGGTCTGATACCGGCCTTATTTTAAGGTATCGGGTACTCATGGAGGCTGCCGATACCAGTCGTCGATACTTAAGGCAAAAACAAAAAAGTCTGACATTGAGTAAATCCTCCCTGGCATTAGTTGGTGCCATATGTGGCACACACTGGTGAATCACAATCTGTGCAAGAAAGATCGGTGTTTGTCCACAATTTTTTAAACTAAATTTTTAGAGCAGGCTTGAAACCCTACAATAGCTAAAAACCCCTAACCTCCAGTTTAAAACCCTGAATTTGAATCCCTACAACTGTCTTCAAATCTGAGTTAAAAACCCTAACTTTGGCATGAAACAGCATGAAACCCTCATTTTAAAACGTTAATGTTGTCTTGAGATTCTAATTTGGAACCCTAATCTTGTCATCAACTCATTCATTCCCAGCCATTTTCACAGAAGCAATCCCCTTCGCACACGGCTGTTTTACTGGATTTTCACTCATTTATGAAGGCCCCCAGAATAATGTGTTCTATTGCTATAAAAACATGGAACCTACCAAAAGAAAGATTAAAGTCTCTTATTTCATCAGGACAAAAAAAAAGCACATTTCTATCTGTTTCTGTTTAGCATTAGCATTAGAATATAGCTAAGTTTCATCATTATTTACAAATCTATTTAGAATTGTGAGTAATTGAGCTTTTTATCAACATGGCCCTGGTTGATCTTCTTTGCTCTGCTGCCACCTGCTGACAGTTTGTGTAAAAACTACCATTTATTCAACTATTCTTTGCAGTTGAGAGGCTGCGTCAAAGCCTTATGTATGCTCTAGCATAAAAATAAATAAATAAATAAAATAAAAAAAACATAAAAAGGCGAATAAATACGTCTTTGGGACACTTAAAACAGTTACAATAGAACGTATTTATACGTTTTTGGGAGTAAAAGAGTTAAACGCTAACCCTATTTTAAAAGAAACTTTAAACATAGGCTTGAAACATTCATTTGGAACCCTAACCTTGGCTTGAAACTCCAATTTCAAATTGTGATCATATCTTAAAGCCATAAATCGGAACCTTAACTCTGTTGTCAAAGAAACCCTGAACCTTTAGACCGAAAAAAATACTCTAACCCTGGCTTAAAAGAAAACTCAATTTGTGCTTGAAATCCTAAATCGAACTTGAAACCTTAATGCTTTGTTCTAAACCCTAACCTCGGGTTGATCCACTGACCTGTCGAGGCTCTTTGGCGTTGCAGGGCTCCATGGTGACCTTAGACCCCGCGGTGAAGAGCGTGATGGCCAAGCAGAGGTCGCGCTGCCGGATCAGTGGCTCAATTAACTCCCACCTCTGAAAAATAAAAACAAACGTCAACCGGAAGCAACTGTGGTTGTGGATTTGAACAAATCCTTTTTTGACCCTCAAAAGCCCAACCTGGGCTTAAAACCCTAATTTAAAACCCTCAACCCTACCTAAATTTAGGCTGAAAAAGTACCAATGGCCACTCAGCGCCCGAGCCCTGACCTGCGCCTGCGGCCTGCTGCCTCTGACCACCTTGCACTCCGCCAGGCCGAGTCCGTCCGTCCCGCGGGTCTCCAGGCACAGCGTTCCCTGTCGCAGGACGCTGGCCACGGCCTCTTGCTCGGGAACCCTTGAAGGAGGAATTGAGGCCATTCAGCATTCGTATTTAAAGCGCTAATCGAGCGCCATCGCGTCAACTGATCATTGAATGTCGGATTTAATTGAATTCACAATTTAATTTAGGATTGTATTTATTATTCATACATAACATATTGTTCAGTCAACCGGCACTGTGTTCTATTTATGTTATTTATCATTTTATTCATAATTATCCATCTAGCGCTCCATTTTCTGAACAGCTTATTGTATTTCATTTACCTGACTTAAAAGGTATAATTGCAGTATTATTTTATTTTTAGGATATTTCTAATTTTACTCAAATTTATTTAAAATTCAACTTAAAAATTAAAGTAATTCAGAATTTTATAGTTAATGCATAATATGTGTAATTTCATTTAGAATGCCATTTACACAATTCATATATTTTTTAATTGAACGTACAATTTAATGTACAATTTATTTGCATCATTGCATTAAGCAAATTGCATGCGGTTTAATGTAGAATTTCATGTATGATTAGATTAATTTAATTTACTCTTTTATTTATAATCATATTTAACTTACTGGTATTCAAAATGCATATCTATGGTATTATTCGATTTATAATCATATTCATAACTTTAGTACTCTTTTTCAAGGAATACTTGGCTCATTGAGCAATTTTCAGCAGTAAAAAGTTAATATTTTCTCTATAATTAACGTGGTAACTTCATTATTTTTCATGTATAATTAGTACCGTTAAAAAGTAATTTTTCTACTTGCTGTCGACTGATGATGACATCACCTGTCCTGATGAAGTGTTATGCTCTGAGGTTGGATCCCAAAAGCGCAGACACTAATAAGAGACGCCAAGCCCCCTTGGGCTGTGGAGATGCACAGAGGAACCGAAGTAATAATCTGACAAACACACACTTCTCGGTTTGGCTTGAATAGACAGTGAATTGATCGGATTGGCTGTGGCTAGACATGTGGGTAGCAGGACTGACATGGAACTATCTGATTGGCTATTGACCAGATAAAGAGATTAAAGATTCTTGACATCACATAGCTTCTGACATCATATAGCGTGTTACCAGTTAAAACTAGATGCCGGTTACATCAGTTCAAAACAGACACTTGACCTCACGGTCATGACCCAAACATGACCCTTGCAAGACCTAAACTTAACCCTGGCGTGACCCAGTCATGACAGGAAGTAGGTAACGACCGATCATGGCTCACCTGATTTCTGGGCTTGGTCAAGTAGAAAAAGTACTTTTTAAAGGTATTCATTGTGCATGAAAAATAATGAAGTTATCAAATTCATTCTGGAGAAAATATTAACTTTTCACTGCTGAAAATTGTTCAACGAGTCAAGTATCCCTTTACTGTAGTGCATGATTTTTTTTATAATGTCGTGTATAATGCAATGCACATACTGTAATTGAATTTATAACTGTGTATTTTTTAACTGCCCTGCGATTGGCTGGCAACCAGTCCAGGGTGTCCCCCGCCTACTGCCCAGAGCCAGCTGAGAAAGGCTCCAGTGCCCCCCGCGACCCTTGTGAGGAATAAGCGGTCATGAAAATGGATGGATGGATGGATATTTTTTAACTGTGCATGTTAAGAAAATGGATAGCTGGATATAATTTACCCTTAATAAAATTTGCGAAATTAATTCAATTTGTGAATAAAAGCTGAGCTGCTGAAAGAATCCAGCATGAATCATTGACTTAATTTGTGATTCAGGGTGTCATGACACCGAGTGTGTGTTTACTCTGGCTTGACATGCCAGGGGGGGGAAAAAAAAAAAAAAAAAAGAAACAAAGGGAAACCTAAATTTATAACCCGGCGCCCCCTAAGTTTATCTTTCGGTGATTCACCATTTTGGCCCGTGGACTTAATTGATCCAATGTGTGAGTACGCGAGAGACTTGCGCGACCGGGATTTAATGCAGCGTAATGGTGGTGCGTCCCAGCATGTGGTACAGCTAAATGCACTCATAAAAAGCAACTCGCATCTATTTGTCACACGGTTGGATGAAGCTAACAATGTGGCAAGGATTTGGTATCGAGGAAATATGAATTAATGGCATATAAGGGCACCTGAGCTCAGGGTAAACATTCTCCATGTACCAGCGGAAAGGTTTGCAGTTCAGCTTCCGTCGCAGCGTCACACGATCGGTTATGCTGCACAGAGACAATAAAACATTATTCATAACATAAATAAATGTATAGCACAAAGTAAGACATTGAAATATGAAGTGAAAAAAAATAATCTTTTTTTAATTTTGTAAGATTTGCCCTTAAAGGTGCATTGTGCCGTTTAAAATGGTAATGTTAAAGCTTTTTCTACATCATACATGCTCCACCAATGCCCCGATGAGTACGAAGAGCGCTGACTTGTTTTACTCTGACTGCATCGATCAGCTTTTATCTTCCCTTTATAGTAGATTGTGCGGACCCCCGCACATTCCACAGTTTCTTTGGTGAGGGGAGGGGCGGAGTTTTTCTCACCTCATTTGAAGTCACGTCTTCGTTTGACAACTGTGGCTGTCACTTTAAGACCGTGCACGTACTCGCATGCGCACAATGAACGAACTTAACAGGGATCTGCAGTTACACTTTGGACCAGAGGTGGCAGTCGTGAGTAAAAAAAAAGTGACAAATTGCACAATGATCCTTTAAGAATTGTTTTAGGGTTGTTACCAAAATATTAATGCATTTTTTTAATCATAGATATAAACACATTTTGAAGGATAAGCATTTTGCTTTGGAAAAAAAAAGTATTTTGTCTCTAACAAAGTGGATATCGTGTTTTCTTGAGAACAAATTTTCTTCCAAAATCAGTTACATTTTTTTTTTTTTTTACTTTAAATAAAGAAAAGCATTTTTTTCTGACATAGTGAGCTTTATGCTTCCTGAAGTTACCATTTTCCTACTTTGTTTTTATTTCTTAAAGAAAATTAGCATTTTTTTGAGTCTGCCGTTCTCTTGTAAACTAATTTTTTAATGATAGTTAGTATTTATTTCTGACAACCAACAACGTGCAGACTTTATTTCCTTGTGATCTAATAGTTTCTGACAAGGAAAACATTTTTATTACAGAAAAGTTTGCGTTTTGTTAAAACAAAACAAAAAAACAACAAAAGAAACATTTTGTTTCCAGCAAAGGTAAATATTTTGTTTCTGAGAAAGCTAGCATTTTCTTCCCTTGTGATCAAATTTTGAAGAACTGAGTTAACATTTTTACGACAAATTCAGCAAAATTTTATTTATTTATATTTTCCTCCAAAAGCATTCTGTTGTCAATAATATTTCGTTTTTGATCAACAATTGTATTTTTTCCCCAAAAAAGAAAATTTCCTGAATTTATAAAAAAAAACAACAACTTCTGAAATAGTTAGTTTTTTTATTTTAAATTTTCATTATTTATAAATAAGAAATAATAATTTAATTATTTTAAATATAATTTATTTGTATGTTTTTTGTTTCAGACAAATGCCATTTAAAAATTTTTTAACTTAATTTCTGCAAAAGTAAGCATTTTTGTTTCTGACAAATTAAGTTTCAACAGGTTTAAAATGGCACGTTGTCAATGCTGTCTAAAAAAAACAAAAAAAACATGCAAGCTTGCTTGACAGAATCTTTTTTCCAACCAATTTCAAACAAATCAGATAAAACTATTGCAAAATAAAGTCAAGGTTCTTGTTTTGTGAGATGACAAAAGTCGACCTAATGTACATACAAACCTGCCGAAAGCTTTGCCTTGTGCTGAAGGTCTGGCCGAGTAGTAGTATTGCTTGTACTCGTCCATCCACACCTCGGCGGCTCGCCGTGTGTTCCTACGCACATACATGTCACAGTAATCTCACATGTGAAGCGCATCTGGAAAGTATTCACAAGCGCTTCATTTTATTTCCCAAAGTTTATGTTAAAACCATTCACGCTTGGTTTGCGCTCTGACAGCCTGTGAAAACGTTTCATTTCAAACAATGACAGCAATGGGGATTCTGACACGGACTCACTTGATGTAGGTGAGAGCGTTGCCTTCTGGGAAGTCGTACGGGTGTCGCTTGCGGAACACGTGCCCCACGCGACTGCACGGCAAGATCTCCAGACTGCCGCCGCACATCCATACGCGGAACGACAGCTCTGGAAAATGATGATAATAAGAATGTTCATCCTCGTCTTCATCATCATCATCATACATTTGAGATTTGAGTGTGAAACGTGTCACTGAGCATCGTTGAATGCTTCAGTGCTGCACAAATGGCAAAGACAGGATTTTTTTTTTCTTTTTTTTTATAGCTTGGGATGCCGACGCATCCAAGAGTGTCGGGAACGCGTCCAGCATGCATCACCCGATTACATCATTTGTAAAATTTGTCATGTTGGTCATGTTACGCTTTCAAATGTCAGCTTGTTGGCGGGAAATCAAGAACTTGGCTGCAAAGCTAATGGGAACAAATTAACTCCTTGGTGAATTCATTTTTTATTATACATTCCAATAAAAAATGTGAAAGCAAATAATAATTAGAGAAAGAATTAATCTCTTGATGAATTAAGTTTTTTTTTAAGCCTCTCACCAAAGTTCTCCCCACCCCAGATGTCCATGTGGGTGTCGTACTGTCCAAGATGGTTGAACCAACTCTTGTCCATAGCAAAGATACCACCCGCAATCACCGGGGTTCTAAAAAAACAAACAAACAAAAAAACACATATTTACAATTACCATCATTACCATGACAGCCACTGCATGAAAGCTGGAAGCCATTTCTTAGCATTTTGTTTCAGTGAAAGATAGCATTCTGTTTCCTTGTGAATGATTGATGAATGACACACTGTATCTTACTGACAAAATTAGCATATTCCGACAAAAACTTCAGATTTTTACTTCATACAAAATTAGCATTTTGTTTCCAGCAAAGTTAGCATTTAGCATTTTGTGAATGAATTTTGAAGTAGACGTTTCATTTTTGACAGTCGCTTTTTTTTTTAATCAAATTTGAACAACAGCGTTAGCATTTTGATTCTGACAAAGTTAGCATTTTGTTTCCGATAATGTTAACATTTAGTTTCCTGGCGAATTAATTTTGAACTGAAGAATTAACAAGTTTCACATTTTGTTGACTTGTGAACACATTTTAGAAAAGAAGAGTTGGCATTTTGTTTTTGACAAAATTAGCAAGTTAGCATTTTGTTTCTCGCAAAGTTAACATTTAGTTTTCTGCCAAATTAATTTTGAAAAGGAGAGTTGGCATTTTGTGTTGAACAAGTTAGGATTTTGTTTACTTATGAATGAATTTTAGGGGAAAAAAATGTTGGCATTTTGTTTTGACAAAGTTAGCAAGTTAATATTTGGCATTTTGTTTCTGACAAAGTTAGCATTTTGTTTCCGATAATGTTAACATTTAGTTTCCTGGCGAATTAATTTTGAACTGAAGAGTTAACATTTTGTGTCTTAACAAATTTCACATTTTATTGACTTGTGAACACATTTTAGAAAAGAAGAGTTGGAATTTTGTTTTTGACAAAATTAGCAAGTTAGTATTTTGTTTCCCGCAAAATAAACATTTAGTTTCCGAGTGAATGAATTTTGAAAAGGAGAGTTGTCATTTTGCATTGAACAAAGTTAGCAATTTGTTTACTTATGAATGAAAAAAAAAGTGTTGACATTTTGTTTAGACAAAGTTAGCAAGTTAGCATTTGCCATTTTGTTTCTAACAATGTTAGCATTTTAGCATTATATTTAGGAATGAGTTAAAATTTGTGACAAAGTTTAGCATTTTCTTTGAGCAACATAGCTATTTCCCCAACAGTTAGCATTCTGTTTCCAAGTGAAGAACGTTTGAATGTTAGCATTTGCTTCCGACTGTATCATCATTAATTGTTTCCTCGTGGAAAAAATTACATATGATAGTTAACAAATGAGCATTTTTTGTTTCCACCCCCGACTCAGCCCACCGTCATTCGAACCTGATTGGCTGCGTGGGGTCACTCCTGGCCATTTTCTGCTCAATGGGAATCTGCTCCCATTTAAAGTGGAGACTCCAGTCAAATCCTTGTGAGAACCAACAAGAGACATCCGTCACGCAAACGTTATGTTATCGTTTTGGCTGATCATTTCAGTGTAACGAGGGGGAACTTCCTCCTCCTCGCCAGCTGTGCTCGCAGCTGTTGTGTTACCACGCTGGGGGATTTCAGCGTATCCCCTCACCTCCTCTCAAGTCGGCCGAGGCGGCCAAGTAAGCGAAGTTGTCCAGGCTGATGACATCGATGATGGGGCTCACCACTCGCGTATGGTCCTGCAACAACGTGGGCATCAACACTTAGTAGCTGTTCCTAATATTTTGAAACTGCGGTAAGGGTTGCTTGGCTGTGGTTCCGTGCCCAGCTGTCCCCACTTACGCCTGTTGTTGTATTGTTTGTATGAAACCACAATCCGATTGCTCTCAAGGCAAGCGCACTCAGGACACTCATAAACACGATGCGGATGACATGTTGCACTCTGCTTCTCGTTAACATTCAAAAGCGTGATAGATTTCGAGTCAAGGGGAATATATTGACATGGGAAAGTACTGCATCTACGCCATCATGATTTGGTACCTGGCCCGGGAGAAAGCATTTCTAAATCATTATTCACAGTTAAATCATCATTTCATTCTGAGGGTTTTTCATGACACAAGATAAGCAGCACCGATAGTGGACCCCAAAAAAAATAAAATAAATAATAATAATAATAATAATAATAAAAAAATCTCAAGAAGCCATACAAGGAAAGAAACATGGTGGTTGCCATTTTGGATCCAAGTACCTTGGAACATTTTATTTTTTTATTTTTTTTAATTCAGCCTCCTACGCTAATTTCACTTTGAAACGTTAAATTTGTCCAACTTATCTAGATCCACAAAAAAGTGTGGAGAAGCCATCACTGAAAGGACACAGGAAGGCTGCCATTTTAGTTCCGTTCGGCCATTTTAGAGTAATTTCGACCAGTTTGACGGGTCGTAGCCTATCCTGCCTTCACGTGCTATCGGAAACTCCTAATTACGACCGAGTTCAGTTAATGTGATTTTGTTGTTATAGCAAATTTATGTATGCTACATAATTGTGTAGATTCTAAAACAGCCTGTTGTGCTAGCGGACGTTAATGCCTTTATAAGTGTTAATATTTCTTGCCATTCACAAATCATTGTGCTCTCTCCGCCATGTTGAAACTTGAAAAGTTCAATCAACTCGGAAACTCGGGGATCAAAATAAATTCCCAGTTGTCTAGTAGAAAATACAACATGAGAGGGCGTTCACGTGCAATTTTCTACTCGAAATGTGGTATTTACCATAATTACGATATCACATGAAGACAGCATTAATGCTGCATTCAAGGATGGTCGGAAGTTGGATATATCGGAGTTGGTTTTTTCCAGTTCCGACCTAAAAGAGGCGAAAGTAAACAACCAAAATGGCGGATAGTGGTAAATTGTTTTTTATTTTGGTTCTTAAACTCGTTTTTTGACCTCCAGCAAATTTACCTTCTTGTAATTTTGCTCCATTTATTGTTTGTATCTTATTTCATGAGCATTCCATACAGTTCAGTAGTTTACCGTATAATTTCATGCCGGGAGATAACGTGAAGTTATGTCGAATATTTATGAATGAAGAAAGCGATCTAGTTTTATACTCGAGTAAATTGTGTTTTATCATTCACGGTCTGTGTTTTCAAAGGGGAAACCATTGTAGAGTCTGTCTGTGAAGTCGGGGTCCTTCTTTTTTTCCGACTTCGCAAGTGGAATTTCCGAGTTCAAAGGGGCGACCCTGTACACACTTCCTGGTTTGAACTCGGAAAAGTCCGACTTTTGACCATCCTCGAATGCAGCATAAGAATCGATGAATTTGTCCCTGGGATTTCCAGCCAGTGGAATGTGCTGTACAGTCACACGTGAACTACACAAAAATTCTCCCCCAGGAAGTTTTCTACCAACAATCCATTCAAGAACCAACTTAAGCTGCTTCTCCATTTGTTTTGTGTGCATGGTGGACTGTATGTGTGCATTTGTGCATGCGTGTGTGAACGTGCTGGGGGGAAATGCCGTTCCCTGGCAGTTTGCCTAATCCTATTGGTGGGAATCTTTCTGCTGCATTACAGAAAGACGGAAAATTAAAATAACATGCAGCCTGCAGGGATGTGAACTCTACATCACTACGGAACACAAATCACGACAACGGAAGACACTGTAGCCTACGTGTGTGCGTGCGTGCGTGTACCTCTTTGACGCGCTGGATCATTGGCTGCAGCCAATCAGTGTTCACCTCACAGTGGCTGTCCAAGAAAGTCAAGATGGGCGCCGAGGCGGAGTTGGCACCTCGAACTCGGGACCGGATAAGCCCTAAGCGGGATGGAGATGTAAGTGTTTTATTTAGAAAATTTTGTATTGTTTCTGATAAAGTTAGCATTTTGCTTTAGAAAATGAAATGTCACTTCTTTTACGTGCTTATATCACTTGTCCAAACAAGTTAGCAATTTGTTTGTCTATTGAACATATAAACAAGCTGGAATCGAACACTGATCTTCCACGTGCCAGGCCATTGCTTTAACCACTTGAAGATCAGCTGTGGGTTGTGACCGAAGGAACAAGATCCCGGATACAAGCAGCCGAAATGAGTTTCCTCCGCAGGGTGTCCGGGCTCTCCCTTAGAGATAGGGTGAGAAGCTCGGTCATCCGGGAGGGACTCAGAGTCGAGCCGCTGCTCCTCCGCGTTGAGAGGAGCCAGCTGAGGTGGCTCGAGCATCTGGTTCGGATGCCTCCTGGACGCCTCCCTGGGGATGTGTTCTGGGCATGTCCCAACGGCAGGTGGCCCCGGGGACGACCCAGGACACGCTGGAGAGACTACGTCTCTCGGCTGGCCTGGGAACGCCTTGGGATCCCGCCGGTGGAGCTGGTTGAAGTGGCTGGGGAGAGGGAAGTCTGGGTTTCCCTTCTAAAGCTGCTGCTCCCGCGACCCGACCTCGGATAAGCGGTAGAAGATGGATGGATGGATGGATGGATGGATGGATGGATGGATGGATGGATGGATGGATGGATGGATGGACGGACGGACGAGCGGATGGATGGATGGATGGATGGATGGATGGATGGATGGATGGATGGATGGATGGATGGATGGATGGACGGACAGACGGACGGATGAGCGGATGGATGGATGGATGGATGGACGGACGGACGGACGGATGAGCGGATGGATGGATGGATGGATGGACGGACAGACGGGCGGATGAGCGGATGGATGGATGGATGGATGGATGGATGGACGGACGGACAGACGGACGGATGAGCGGATGGATGGATGGATGGATGGATGGACGGACAGACGGACGGATGAGCGGATGGATGGCTGGATGGATGGATGGATGGATGGACGGACGGACAGACGGACGGATGAGCGGATGGATGGATGGATGGATGGATGGATGGATGGACGGACAGACGGACAGATGAGCAGATGGATGGATGGATGGATGGATGGATGGATGGATGGATGGACAGACAGACGAACGGATGAGCGGATGGATGGATGGATGGATGGATGGATGGATGGATGGACGGACGGACAGACGGACGGATGAGCGGATAGATGGATGGATGGATGGATGGATGGATGGATGGATGGATGGATGGATGGATGGATGGATGGATGGATGGATGGACATATAAACAAGCAACAGTAGATATTTTTGCTCGAGTGTCTGGTTGGTGCTGGATTTCACTTTGTTTCATCATTCTTACTTTTGATCCTTCCTCTGGTCTCCTAACAACTTCACAACCATGGCAAGACTCTGAAGTGTCCGGTTAAGGTGAAGGTTTTGGAATTTTTAATAGGTTTCAGGTGAATTAATGAGCACAAACTCACACACATCCATGCAAAAAAAAAAAAAAAAGATATTTTGCTCAATAAGTAAAAAGAAAGATTTACAGTTATTGTTTTTCCTGAAAGAATTTTGGATCTCAAATGATGAAATGCCTTTTGGGGAAAAAAAGTAAGAGAACAAAAACGGTGTCTCTTACTCCACATTCCGCTCACGAGCGCCTTGAGAGGTTTGGGGTGGGGGTGTGACAACTCTGTGGAGATGTCGAAGGGGCTTGCGTGTCTTAAAAAGCTCAGGGAAAATTTGCTGTCTAGTTGCGAATATTTGGTCCATGATGTGCTTGTGTGCGTGTGTGTGTGTGTGTGTGTGAGCGTACAGCACCGAGGCCTCCGGCAGCGCTAACACGTGCTGACATGCCGTCGCCTCTTGTTTGTTCTGCGTTACAGCAGGACAAATTTTGCCACCTTTTTCGCATCATCAGTGACACAGCGTTGCCAAAGCTGCTTTCCATTAATTACGCACACACATTCACTTACCCTCTCTCCTGCCATTCCTCAAGCAGCGCACTTTGGGGATCTGAGCAAGCAGCTGGCAGTCGTCGGCTGAGGAAGACAAACAGATTGTGTCAAGGCGGAAGATAAACACACGCACCCGCACACAGAAAACTGGATTGAATAGAACAACACTTAAATGTATACAAAAAGTCTGCCATTTTGGTTTGAAGCGGACATTTTTGCACTCTAGAACAGGGGCTTGCAGAGGGCGGGGCCAATGGGGAGCATCCACATCCCACACCAA
This sequence comes from Festucalex cinctus, assembly GCF_051991245.1. Classification (NCBI taxonomy): domain Eukaryota; kingdom Metazoa; phylum Chordata; class Actinopteri; order Syngnathiformes; family Syngnathidae; genus Festucalex; species Festucalex cinctus. The sequence goes on along the minus strand of NC_135422.1, from coordinate 13,560,779 downwards.
CACCCCCATATCCACCATCGGTTGACGAAAATGTTCAATGATGTTCAGCCAACGGGGAGGGGCGTAAAGCTAAAAAAATAAATAAATAAATAAATAAATAAAATCTTCCGTTCGCACAGTCAGCATTTTGTGCACATTAGACTTTTGTTCATTCCAAAATTAGCATTTTGCTTCCTTGTGTACACATTTTGAATGACAAAGTTAGCATTTGTTTCCCGGCAAAGTTAAAGGGATACTTCACTTATTTAGCCCATTATAGTGATTAAAAAGTTAATAGTTTGTCTATAATTAATTTGATACTTTCATTATTTTCCATGTACAATTAGTACATTTAAAAACACATTTTGCAACTTGCTGTCGACTGAAAATGACATCACAAGGGCTCGGGTAACCAATCACAGCTCTCCTGTTTTCTAGGTTTGGTCATGTGACATTCACAAGCTGAGCTGTGATTGGTTACATGAGCCCTTGTGATGTCATTTTCAGTCGACAGCAAGTTGCAAAATGTGTTTTTAAAGGTACTAATTGTACATGAAAAATAATTAAAATATCAAATTTATAATGGGCAAAATATTAATGTTTGATGGCCAAAAATGGCAAAATAAGTAACGTATCCCTTTCACAATTTTCTCCCAACAAAGTCAGCTTTTTGTTTTGGCAGCAGTTAGCATTTTGCTAAGAGTGAGACTTTTGTTCATACAAAGTTGGCATATTGTTTCTTTGTGCACGCATTTCGAAAGACAAAGTTAGCATTTTGTTTTTGACAAAATTAGCATTAGTTAACATTTTTCTCCCGACAAAGTCACCTTTTTGCTTGGGCAATAGTTAGCATTTTGTTAAAAACTAGGTTAGACCTTTGTTTTTGACAAAATTAGCATTTTTGATTCCTTGTGTACACATTTTGAATGGCAATGTTAGCATTTCGTTTCCTTGTGAACCTTGTGTGTTTTGATTGACAAAGTTAGCATTTTGTTTTTCACAAAGTTAACAATTTTCTCTCGACAAAGTAAACTTTTTGTTTGGGCAGCAGTTAGCATATTGCTAACGACAAAGTTGGACTTTTGTTCATACAAATTGTTTCTTTGTGTCACATTTCAAAAGACAAAGTTAACATTTTGTTTTTGACAAAGTTAGCATTTTGTTTCCCGACAAAGTTAACAATTTCATCCCGATAAAGTAAGCTTTTTGTTTGAGCAGCAGCATTTAGCTAACAACAAAGTTAGACCTTTTTTTCATACAAATGTTTTCTTTGTGTACACATTTCGAAAAAAAAAAGTTAGCATTTTGTTTTTGACAAATTTAGCATTTTGTTTCCCGAAAAAGTTAACAATTTTCTCCCGACAAAGTCAGCTTTATATTTGGGTTAGCATTTTGAACCATGAACACATTTTTATCAGTAGCATTAGGCTATTTTGTTTACAGTAAATTTAGCATTTTGTTTCCTTGTGAACACAGTCTGAACAGCACCGTTAGCATTTTGTTTACAACAAAGTTAGCTTTTTCTTTTTGGACCAAGTTAGCATTTTGTTTCCTCGTGAACATATTAAAAACGACAAATTTAGCATTTTGTTTATGACCAGTGTTTCGTGAAACTTTGTTGCGGCAATTCCCGGAATACGTAAAAAGAAAGAAAGAAAAAAAAAAAGGTTCACTTTCTTCATGAGACTTTTGTTCAGGCATAAGAACAGTCACGCACACACACGGATGAGCAGCTTATCTTAAAGAGGGAACCGTCTGATGCATTGTGGGTATGTCCTCGCCTCCTCGTCCTCCCTGCTAGCGATACATCCTTCCACACTTGTAATCCTCGCTGATTGAATGAGATGTACGCACACTACTGTTTTTTTCAAATGCGGCTTATATCACGCAGTGTGCACCGGCGCACGTGTGTGCGCGCATGAGACAGGAATGGAAGCGTGCTCGCGTTGCAGCGATACTCATAAGTTTGTGTGACAGCTGGTGCCGTGTGTGTCTGTTCTTGTACACTGCTTCTACACACAGCCTCATCACATTCTTACTCTATCGTGTCACTTCATAAATAGTACATAGCTTGCAAATACTGAAAAACCACAAGTAATTGACAATGTGCTTTTAAAAAAAGTTATAATTGACTATATTAATAAATTAAAACTGTAACACACCACAAATTCAGATCTGTAATGAAAACGGTTCTATCCCCAGCTTAATAGCATTTCAAACTCATCTTGCAACATTATCCTGAACAATAAAATTGTTGTAGATGATTTTGGAAAAAAATACATACCATATGCACGCATTCAAACCCAAAAAGGTGTCAATATGTTTTTAAAACGTTGTCCTTCACTCCCAAAAACGTATTTACACGTTTTTTGAATGAGTTAACAAACCAGGCTAGACTTAACTCCTCGAATTTAGTTATCTGTCCCTTCAATTGAATGGAATTCCCATTAATCCATTTCACTCCCACATAAACACCAAAAAAGTAGTGTTTTTTTAAGACGAAAATTAGCACTCATTGTATAAAAGAATACAGACATAACCTAACTAAACAGAATGTGGAAAATTGGCCATTGACATTGTGCTCCTTCAGGTGTATGGACCTTGGCCACCAGGGGGCAGTATAAAACAGACATACATAATACACAAAGAAGAGTTTCACAACTACGGGACTCAGTAAGCTGAAGCAGTACTAGTCATTTTTCACAGAGGATTGCCTTTGAGTATTATGTTGTCTATCTACCAAAACACAAAAACTATTCTAAAATATTTCGCAAATGCCAACGGGTGAAGCATTACGGCAACAACATTAAAAAGTGCATTTTTCATGAACTGTCTCCTTAAATACGAGAATTCTAAGAATTGGATGATAAAAAGTTGTGATCGTTTTTACACTAGCATTAAATTGTTAAAGTGTTGCTGGTGTTAATCATCATCAGCTAACGGCGTGAGGAGCCCGCGGCGTGCCAATCTCGTTGCCGGTGGACGGATCACGACGCTGCGCTAATTAGTCCTCTCTGCATTAGTTGAACATGAGCTAATGGTTCACACGCCCTGTAATGGCCTCTGCACGCATGCTGAGTGCGCAGCTGAGTTACAAGCACACACGCTGAGAGGTAACAGCCAAACACACGTTTAAGCACAATTGTGTATTTGGAGCTCCGATTACTGCCGGGTTTAAATGGCAGTAACAACCTCGCCAAAATACCAGGAGGCTAGCAATACAATACTCACTACTGTTACTACTGTTGTTGTTTTTGTTTTGTTTTTTACTTCCAATTTGCATACCAAGGAATATTACAGCCAACCTTTTTCAAGAAGAAACACTCAATAGTACAACAATGAAGTCGTAATTCAGGGACCAAAAACTAACTTTCTGCATTTTTGTTAATTTTTTAAGTTAAGTGCAGAAATCAATATATATTTTTTTAATGCATCGGTCTTAGATGAATGTTGCTCTGAATCAAAGTTTAGTTCCAATTTAAACATAAGGGGGACAGTCGAAAATCGATTCGATATCGATTATTCGATTTTTAAACACAGCACTAGTTTTGACAAATGTTTGGACTTGGACCACTATTGCACGAAATAACTTTTGCAACCTACTGTACATGATGCCGACTGAAATCCAAAAATCTGAAGCATACAAAATTAGTAATTATTGCCAGATAAATCACTAAGATATAAATGCCCCAGATTTGAATTTACAAGAATAAAGTTGTCATTTTAATGTGAAGTGTTGCACCATATGGCGTATATAATGTGCACTCCAATTTACCATATCAAACAAGTCTAAATTTACAACAACAATAATATTATATATTAATACTTTATCATAAACATGAAAATAAATTCGTTTTTTATATAAACTACACCAACTGCAATTTCTGGAGAAATTGTGTGGGAATGCTGGAAGATGAATGCTAATAGCTGTTCAGTGAAATTATAATCCATTTCCTGATCTGATAGTCAGTTGCTATACATTTATATCACTAAGCATAATTGCCATGGATATATTTGGAATGTACAGTTGGAAGTGGGATTTGAACCCGAGACTTCCTGGTTACTGGACAACGCACTGAACCAAGTGCGCCACTGAGCAGTATCAGAGAGCCGGTAATGATAATCAGTTGTATGTATGGAAGTGGGCGTGGAAAGTGGGACTTAGAAAAAGTTCAATGTCAGTCCCATTGAAAATGAATGGGGAAAGGGAATTTTCATCCCATATTTAACAGCCTTAAGAGTCCACAGTGCCTTTAGCCTTTGCGTGTCTTGCCTCAGGGGTGGCCGGCCTTCCTTTATATCGAAAAGACAGGGAGAGTTGGTCGCTGAGCTGATGTTGATGAGATGTGAGCAGTGGAAGGAAAAAAAGATGAGGCAATTGGGGAGAGCGCGTAATCCTGTTAAGTCTCCACTTAATCACCAGGCCTCCATCCAGGACGCACGCCTTGCCCTCACGGTGCACACATGAAGCACTACATGCTAACTTTCTTAAATAGTGCCGGAGTACAAATTGAACAAGTGCTATATGTTTCTGTTTTTCACAAATAAATAAAGACAATAAAATATCAAACATAATCCATAACTAGACTGAGTGCAATTTCTTGGAGAAATTGCGTGGGAATGCTGAAAGCTGAATGCTAATAGATGAATGCTAAGATTTGAATGCATGTGGAATGCTTATGAAGTAAATTGAGAGATAGATTATGAAATTATGACCTCCTGGTTACTGGACAATGCACTTTACCAACTGTGCCACCGAGCAGTATCAGACACCTGGTAATGATGATAAGTTATACATATGGAAGTGGGTGTGGAAAGTGATAATTAGAAAAAATTCAATGACGGTCCCATTGAAAATGAATGGGGAAAAGTTTATATTAAACTTTAAATTGTGCAAATACTGGAAGTAATGTGGAATCAGACGATATATACCCCAGGAGGTGTCAATGTTTTAAGCTAGTTGAATTTTGATCAATGTAAATTGGAAGTATTATGTGGGAGTTGTTACGCGGCAAAATGTGTGGAGAATAAAAATCACAATAACATGTGGGAATGCTTCAGCATTCCCACAATTATGCCACTCCAGGCTTGCACTTTGCATGAATAACGAGCCTTTTCTTTTCTACGGTTATCAGACACGACCCCCCCCCTTTGCCCCCATGCTCACTGAGCTGAAGTCTGACGGGATTTGCTTCAAACTCACCGTCGGCGCTGAAGTCGTCGATCAGGATGATTTCGTGAATGAGCTGCGAGGGACTCCGCATGAGGACGCTGCCGGAAAACGAGGAGTAAACGTTGGCTATGCAAACGGATGAGGTGGCTAACGCTAAATGCTAACTGAGGCGCTATTACCTCTTGACGGTGCGCAGCAGAGTGGAGCGGGCCTCGTTGTGGAAGGTGATGATGACGCTGGTGGCCGGCAGGTCGACGTCATAGTTTAGAGAAGCGCACCTGAGGACGAGAAATTAATTAATCATTCTCAATGTCTATTGTACATCAAACCTAACTTGCAATATGAGGAGTTTCATCTATAATAGATTGTCCTGCGATTGTTGTCATCTAATTGGAGTCTTGAATTAGCATCACTGTTGCCTGGGCTTCTGTCGCCATGGCGATGAGAAAATGTCTGCAAGGGCAGCGGACGACAAAATGTCACCTGCTTCCATAAAAATATGGAAAAACCTTCTACTATCATGCAAATGTACATAAAGAATAGAACTATTGCGTCATTGCGTCAGTTTTACACATTATACAAGTGTTTATTTTATTCTTTACAACTGTTATTTAATAACATAATTATTATAATAATAATAATTAGACTATAAAAATAAATAAATAACTAAATAATATAAAGTAATAATTATTTAATAACAATTAAATAAGTACAAATTGTTAAATGTACCATATTTATATGAAATGTTTGTGTTTACAACAAATTAATTAATCAAATGGTAAATGAGATAAATTAATATAAAATAAAAACATAAATAAATACATTTTATTTTATTTAAATCATTTTAGGAGAAAAAACATTTAATAAATTACATTATTGCATTTTTTAAATATATGAATACGATTATTTATTTTAATAAATCTGTTATTTTTTTTAAAAATGAAATAAAAGAAAATGCAATTAATTTAATTTCAACTTTTTCTCCAATTACTTAATAATTGTTCAATATATGTGTAAAATTGCTTACTTTACTAATTCCATGCACTATTTAATATAAATCAGACCAATTAATAAATGAGCTAAATGGATTAACAATTAATTTTAAAAAATTATAAATTTGAATGTTGTCAAACCAATTGTAGGGAAAATATAAAGCAATTGATTTAATTTCAATTATTTACCCCTTGTACTGTCCATCTTTCATTTGACTAATTACATGCTATCATTTACAATAAATTCGCTAACCAATCAAATGATGGATGAATAAAATACATATTAATCATAATAAATATCCATGTAAGCAACAACAAAAAACAAATACGACAGCACTCCTGCAAATGAAAATGCTCGGTGGCCAGATTACAACAATGCAGCGGGCCATGCTTGTGCTTCCCCCCCACAACGGCACAACCCTCCCATGCAACCACCCTGTTCTTTTGACACCGATTGAGCTGAAGCGTGATGAGCAGGTGCAGCGCGGCGTGTGGCGAACGACCTGTAGTGTCTGGTGTCCCGGAGCGGTCGCTGCGCGCCCAGCCGGTGGCTCTCGATGAGGTTGAAGGCGTGCTCCCTGTACGGGTCGTCTCCGGGCTTCAGCTGCTTGGCGTCCAGGTATTTGTTCTCGTCCAGGCCCCCCAGCAGAAGGTCCTGATGTTCGCCACGTGGGGGTTGGCTCACCTGACCGCAGCACGTACGCAGACACACGCATGGAAATAAAAGCTTTTAATAAACTGACCACAGCCTGAATGGAAAGTAGAAACGTGTGCAAGGCAGGCAGACGGCCGCAGTGGATCCTAGCGGGAATCCGCCGACTGTTTACAAGCTAAACTAAAAAAAAATGAAGACATTTGATACAAGTGCATGTGTCATTAATGGAACCTTATGCGTGGACCACCTGACACATTTTTCCTCCTTGATTGATGGAATTCAGCTTCCAGAATAAACCAACGCTAACTAAAGAACTAACACATTAACTACTAAACTAATAAATGTATAAACATACTCACTAAATAATAAATTATGTAAATCCAAATTTACTGACATAACTAGCAGCTGACAAACCAACTTAACAAGCAAGAAACTCACAAATTAAACAAAATAATTATCTAACTAACAAATTCACAAATCATTTACAAACAGCTTAATGAACCAACTAATTAGTTATTTTACAGATCAATTGATCCAAAAACTCCCTATGTAATGAAATAAATCAGAAATGGATTAACAAACAAACAAATGCACGTATTAATTATTTAACTCACAAGGTATCACAAATATCTAATTCATGCACATCTATTAACAAATTAAGTAACCAACTAAACTAACATGATTTAGCTAACTATCTGACTGACTGACTGACTGACTAATAAATAGAAAATTAACGGATATACAAACGAACAACTCACTAACTAGCTGGCTGGCTATTCAAGTCATAAATGGACAAACAGGCAAAGAAATTGATACACTAGCTAACTAACTGGCTGGCTGGCTAGCTGACCTATTAACTGGCTAATTATTCTGGCTAATTATCTAATATCTAATAGATGAACGGACAAAGTGATGAATACACTAACTAACAAAGTAACTAACTAACTAACTGGATGGCTGACTGACTGACTAATTGGCTAAATCAATAACAAATGGATGAACAGGCAATGTAATGGATACACTAACTAACTAACTAACTAACTAGAGAAGTGTATGTGATAATAATTGGCATCTTTCACGATATCACAATAAAAATAAAAGAATACTATGTGGACAGATACAACTTCCTACCTACCTAAACTAACTAACTAACTAACTAACTAACTAACTAACTAACTAACTAACTAACTAACTAACTAACTAACTAGAGAAGTATCTGTGATAGTGATTGTCATCTTTCACAATATTACAGCAAAAATAAAAGAATACTGGATGGACAGATACAACTACCTACCTACCTAAATTAACTAAGTAACTAACTAACGAACTAGAGAAGTATCTGTGATAGTGATTGTCATCTTTCACAATATTACAACAAAAATAAAAGAATACTGTATGGACAGATACAACTACCTACCTATCTAAACTAACTAACTAACTAACTAACTAACTAACTAACTAACTAGAGAAGTATCTGTGATAACGATTGTCATCTTTCACGATATTACAACAAAAATAAAAGAATACTGTATGGACAGATACAACTACCTACCTACCTACCTAGTTACCTACCGAACTAACCAACTAACCAACTAACTAACTAGCTAACTAGAGAAGTATCCGTGATAATGATTGTTATCTTTCACGATATTACAACAAAAATAAAAGAATACTGTATGGACAGATACAACTACCTACCTACCTACCTACCTAACTAGCTAACTAGTCAACCAACAAAATAACTCATAATACAACAAACTCAGTAGCTAATTAGCCAGTTAAATAACTCACTCGACTGTCTAACAAGGTACATGTAATGAATTAACGAATAGACGGACAAATAAACTGAACTAGTAACTCACAAATTAACCAACCAACTGCCTGCTTAACTCACCCACTCACAGGCAAACTAATGTAAAACAAACTAAATAGGTAGAGGTGGAGGTGGAAAATGTATGGCTGGATTTTATTCATACTGCCTACATTTCTGAATTTTTGATTGATTTTCACATGATTTGCATGGAGATGGTTTGTGATAATGACTTTTTTGCAGCAAAAATAGAATAAAAGAATCAAAGTTGTAGCATAAAGAGAATACCAATGTCACAACTTCAACGACATCAAATTACCCGAAAACCGTTGAAATCTTCTTTTGCACCAAAATGTGTGAACTGTGTCGTGTAACGACTCGGTGCACCAAATAAAAGAACATTGTGTGCATTACGTGACTTTACCCGCCAGTTTATGAGTTCAGCGAAGACACAAAGTGATAGACTTTCAGTGTGAATCCCAACTGACTGAACGCCATTTGTCTTTTTTAGCCCACTTGAAAGCAGACAGCGTCTTCATGTTTCATTCATGCCAACTGAAAAGTGCCCGACAGCCTCGCCTAGATGTTGTTTTTTTTTTGGAGGATGAGTGACGGTTTTCTCGGGGTAGCGACAAAGGTGAAGGACCTTGCGGTGGAGAGTAAAGCGAGCGCTCGCCTTCCAAAGGGCAGCTGTGGTTGCATAAGGTTTTGCACACATTCCAAGCAACATTGTGAACGGGAATATTTTTGGAGGTGGTTCGGTTTTTGTGGGATTTTTTTTCCCTCTCCATTTCCGTCCCGTCTTTCATGGCAAACGTAAATTGGGTGTCAATTATATGCAGATTTTCGATATTCGTAGGCCGGCTCGGTCTCTTGCCCTCGCGAATAATGAGAGTTGACTCTATCCAACCAGCCATCCATTTTCTGTAGTCTTATCCACATTAGGGAAGCAAAAAGTGCCGATTAGAATTCAATTTCACAGTAAAATGGTGCCTTAAGATAAACCAGACAATGAAACATTGTTTTATTTTTAAACAAGCAAACTATATTGATTAAAAAAACAGATCTTGCTGGCTTAATGCTAACATAAATACAAAATGCCATTGATATGCTAACGGTAAACACATACCGGTACTTACAGTTTTACCATCTTATATTTGAAAATAAATAGTATAAGGACACATGTAAGCAGATAATTTACCAGTACTAACAGGCATATATTCCTTATCTGAAAAAATGAATAATATTACAGCAAGTTACTGAGTATAGTCTTCTTCTATTACTGATAGCATGACTGTATTAAACACTACTGCCTCCCAGTGGCCACGGTGATCCCACACTGAATTGGATCACAGAATTAAATTGTGATGCACAAACGTTTTAATGTTATACAGTCAATTAAATTATAATACTATTCTTTTTCTTTATTTTTTATTTTTTAATAAGGTACAAAATTATAGAGAATCGTGGCGAGGCTGGAACGGATTAAAAGCATTTCTATTCATTTCAATGGGGAAAGATGATTTGAGATTTGCGCTTCATAGAGTTTTTACCAATTAAAATCACATCTTAAGGTACCACTGGAGTGCTGCCTAAATGTTAGGGCCCGAGTGATTAATCAGCCGATATTAGCGCTTTGAAAATCTGCAAAAATTGGCCAATTTTTTTTCAAATGCTTGCCAATTTATTTATTTTTTCTCGGGATGTCCCAATCACATTTTTTTTGCACTCGAGTCCGAGTCACCTGATTTTGAGGATCTGCCGATACCGAGTCCCGACCCCATTCTTCGGCAAAGTATTAAGGAGGGAGCAAAAAGTACTTCCATTTTTATTTTATTTTTTTTTAAACAAAACCATCGCAATAATTTCGGGGGGGGGGCATCAGAAGTGCAAAAAAGTTAAAAATACAAATAAATAAAACGTTTTGTTTGGCAATATGTTTGTTTACCTCTGATTTTGTTGCTTTGTAGCCCCTATAATAATAATAATAATAATAATAATAATAATAATAATAATAATAATAACAAAATTACCAAAAATGAAAATGCTAATTTTCTCCCGATACCGATCAGCTGAAAATGATGTGATCGGACCCGGTTTCCGATCACGTGATCGGGACATATGTAATATGTAATTTACATATTACAGCATATAAGACAATATTCAAACATTCCCCTGCAACCCCCCCAAAAAATGACAAAAAAGGCCGATTTTTGACGATTTTTCTCTCTCTGTTGTAAAGTTAAAGGACAAACTACTGTAAAACAGTCAAATATTATGCCGTGCAATTCATATTTTTATTTATTGCAATAATTCCATCCATCCATTTTCTTCACCGCTTATTCCTCACAAGGGTCGCGGGGGTGCTGGAGCCTATCTCAGCTGGCTTTGGGCAGTAGGCAGGGTATACATTGGTTGCCAGACAATCGCAGTATTGCAATATTTTTTTTTTTTTATAAATTAATCTGCAGTTTAATTGGTTATGGGAATTGTGTTCCGCCAAATATCTTTTCTTTTTTTTTTAAATCCAGCCCTTAAATATGATGTGATCTGTGCATTTTTGGGCGTGCACTACGTCCCCCCGCTACAGCGCTTTGGCTTGTTTTACCGGGGCCGAAGGTGCGTTCACGGACACCTGACTGCAACGCGACACGGGGCCAAACAATCCACCAGCTGGCCCTGCGTGCAACCCGAGAAGCGCCCACCAACAACAGCACCATGCAGGCAGGTAAAGGTGCTCCAAGACTTAAGGGAAAGCCTCTTATACAGGTGCCATGCGGGCGCCGCAAAAAAAAAATAAAAAAACATCATCACCATCATGCATGCAGCACACACCTTCCCCGCAGCACAACCCCGACAACGCACTGACTCACTATTAGCGGGATGGTCCTGTCGTCCCGGTGGATCTCCAGACGCCCACCTCCCTGGTGGTGGTGGTTCCCCGCTGACGAGGGCGCAGACGCCGCCGCCGCCGCCGCCGCCGCCGCCGGCTTGCTGTCCTGCCACAGGTAGTAGAAGGTGCCCAGGATCCAGGCGACGGTCAGGATCGCGATGGCGTTGGCCCGAATCCTGCGCATGGTGAGCCCATAAAGGCAGCCAGGAGCGGACCTGGGCGAAGGGGGCGCGGCGGGGAGGGTGGGGAGGGCGCTCCGGAGCCCTGGCGGGCGTACCTCGAGCTACTATTTAGTCCAACTCGACAAAAGAGGGAAGGAGAGAGGAGCGTCGATGGCGATGAAGAGGAAGAATGGAGAAGGAGAAGAAGAAGAGGAGGAGGAGGAGGTAGGACGCTCGCTGCCTCCCTGCCTGGATGGAAGGCGGCTGGATGGAGGTTACGCGGTCCTAGCGCCGACCCGTCATCATAGTAGTCTGAGCGACTATGACGTAAGTAGAAAGCCTCCACATCCTTGTTCAAACGCCAGATTTTTGCGGTGCTAAAAAACAATTCAAGATTGACTTTCAAGGCAAGGCAAGTTAGCTTTTCCAAATTTTACAATAAGTTTACAAAACTGTTCACATGCCAAGTTATTATGACGTGAAAAAATAGACCACGATAAAGCATGTGAATGTGACTACATTAGTGTCAAGACGTGAGCTTTATTTGGGGTTAAACACAACCACTTCGGGATTGTTTTTCCTCAGCTTGTGAGACTCAATGTGGAGGGAATTATGAACAGTTCCAAATACCAGTCAGTATAGTAGCGAGTCACAATATCATTTGATCCAGCAGTATTGGTATCTATAATGCATAGCAAGATATAACTATCAATATCGCTCCAGTTGAATCTCTGTAATGTATTGCAAGAAATAGCGATTGAATTACAACATCAACATTTGATCGAAATGTATTGCAGGCGAACCTTTCCTTTTGCGCAACTAATGAAGTGTCTGGTGACTGTATTACATCTTTCCACACAACAGATGAACTCATGTCAGAAGAACACTTTATCTACTGACTTATCACTTGCATTTATTTAAAAAGAAAAAAAAAACTGTTGATTTATCTGTGACTTGGCAGCCAACTGCAGAGCTCGCAAAGGTCCTCAGTGCACGTGCAGCTTAAAATCGCATATTTTAGACGGACAGATTTAAGCTCTGCGAGGAATTGAGCCACTGAGAACTACAGCAGAGTTGGCGAACTCCATTTTGTGTCATTTTGCAGGAGATTATTTTAAATGGAGAGTCATTTGAATAGCAATGATGACTTGTTTGGGATGTTTATTTTACATTTTTTTGCGGTTTTCCTCAGATTTGGGCATTTTGAGTTAATTTAAAGTTCCTTTAACGCCACTATTTTTTTATTTTTTTTTAAATGCACAATTAATGACCGCCCCTTACTTGGAAAGCCTGTACTGTGGGACATAAAGTTGCAACGCAGCACTTCATGTTCAAAATTAGCTCTTAATATGAAAAGAAAAATGCACTGAGCTGTCCCCAACATCTTACAAATGCAATTATGCCATCTAGTGGCAGAAAAATGCCCTCAACACAAATAAATATCACACTTGTCCTTCACAGTAATTTTAACTCAATTTTATGAATTTTTAGGAAATTACTGTATAAATGATTAAAAGGTGCAGCCATATTTCTATTTGTTATAACAAGTTAATATGTTATGTTAATAACAAGACTATGAAAACATTAAAAAAAATTGTAGTACATTTCGAACATATAAAATTTGCGATTAATCATGACTTAACTATTGAATACGAGTGTGACAATATATCGATATCACAATAAATCGTGATACTTTGTCTCCCAATAGATTATCGATACATTTACGCAAGTATCGCGATATTTATAGTTAATATGCAGCCACTATAACGGCTCCATTGTTCATGACTTATTGAGCAATTATTTGGCAGGCCACTAGGGGGAGCACCTCATAAGAGTGGCGGGGAAATGGACACAAGTGTTCAGGCGAAGATGTATGAGCTTAGTTTTTTTTTTAATTATATGATTTATTTTTATTTATTATTATTATTTTATTTATAGTTTCATATATGTTATAAATATTTATATTATATTATGTATTTATATTATATTTTAAAATTCTTAATTTTAATTTTTGAATTTGTATTATTTATTTATAGTTATTATTATCATTATTTTATGATTAGTTTTATCGTAGATCATCGTGAATTTATTACCTGAGCAATATATCGATAACCGTAGTATCGCAATATCGGGAGATAATCGTTATCGTGAGCCTTGTATCGTATATCGTATCGTATCGTGAGGTAGCCGTTCCCACCCCTACTATTGAAGTAATGCAATTAATTACGATTATAAAATTTTAATCGCCTGACAGCCCTAATAACCTATATAGATCAGGAGTGTTAAAAAAAACAACCAAAAAAAAACAAACAATCGAACCGTCCTTGAATCACATCACAGCCCATGAATCGAGATACTTATCAGGAAATTCATATATAAACACATTACATTTTGTTTTTTTGTTTTTGTTTTAAGCTAAATGAAGTTTTCAAAACAGTCCGTCAAGAAAACACGTACAACAGGGTTGCATGTAGCATTTCGACACGTCGCATGTGTCAGTGTTGCGGCGCTGCTCGAAATCTCCCAATTCAAACTCTGAAAGAAGAAGAAGAAAAAAACGAGAAAAGACAATAAAATCAGCAGCAGGCAGCGAGGGCGGGACAGGAAGGAAAACCCAAGACGTCCCGCCGCTGAAGATTACTGGGTGCACACTTGTGCGGTTTGCGGCGAGGTCAAAGATATAACCCCAGTCCACCGTCAACGTCTCACAACATTCTCGTCTCCACTCTGCCGACGATGCATCGGTGCGCAAGAAAAAAGAAAATATGTATTTGAAAAGAATGCTGGCGAAAGAGTGGCTCGGATGCTTACCACACTTCCTCCAATTTGTCGCTGGGCAGAACTTTTGTTTGCTAGCAAAAACGTAACCGCTAACAACAAAAAGCTGATTTAAAAAGTGACCATTAACAACGACAGCAGCAGTGAAAAATTGGCACAGGCTGACATGGAATTCCTGCTTGATAAAAGTGCAAAGACAGCTTAGCAATATTTACAAGTTCAGTCTTGTGTTTATGTGTGTTACGCTAACAACAGTGTTGTCAAAGAGCTAGCACTGAATATTTGCACACACAGGATTGTGTTTTTGTTTTGGGGGATACCATGCTGTGATGATTTCACAGGGTCGGCACAGAGAAGAAATTTCTTTAGCGAGTCCACTTGAACTGACAACAAAGTGTGACATTTGAAGGCACACTACAAACAAAAAACACACGCACGCTCTTTTCTCCATTGGAAACAATGGAAATGGAAATCATTTGTACTGACAAGCAATAAAAACAACAAAGAAAAAAATGTGGCCAATTCAAAACTAAAATATGGGCAACAAAAAAAAATGAAAGAAAAAAGAAACATGGCCAAATTAATCCAAAACAAAAATGTGGACTATTAAAAAAAAAAAACGTTTAAACAATTTAATGACTGCACACACACCCTCCTGGAAAATAAATAAATAAATAAATAATCTTATTAAAAATACTTCAATACTTCACACACAAGGACGCTGTTAAAAGCCTGCTGGGACACATCAGATGTTAAAATTGCAAGACCTGGATTAGTGGATATAAAAACACGACACTCCCCTGATCAAATGCCAACTTTTTGTGATTTGAAAAGAAAAAAAAATAGGCCACGATAAAGCACGTGAATACAGGAAAAGTCTACTGAACTTTATTTGGGGTTTAACAGAGCCACTTTGGGGCTGTTTTTCTTAGCTGGAACTTGGGCTTGCTCTTTGTGACAATTTGGACAAAAAAATATCTTTACAATAGCGTTTATCCCTGAAACATCTTCGAATTAGTAGATTAACGCCAAATTCGCCATTAGGAGGACCCAGCCAAATTTGGACAAGGCATTGTGTACGTGAAGAAATGTTTGTGCAGTTTCATTTTTCGGCCACAGGTGGCAGTAGCGATTCAAAAATTGAATTTTCTGCGTTCAGTAGCTTTAAAGGGATACTTGTTTCATTGAGCCATTTTAAACAGTAAGAAGATAATATTTTGTCTATAATTATGTGTTAATGTCGTTATTTTTCATAAACAATACCTTAAAAAAAACTAATTTTGCTACTTCTTGTCGACTGAAGATGACATCACCTGCGCTGAGGAAGTAGGTAACGACCAATCATGGCTCAGTTTGGTGACCAACCCAGAAAACAGGTGAGCCACGATTGGTTGTTAACTATTTCCTCAGGATAGGTGATGTCATCTTCAGTCGACAGCAAGTGGGAAAATTTGTTTTTCAAGTTATTAATTGTACATGAAATATAATGAAGTTATTAAATTACGTCTGGACAAAAATATTAACTTTTTACTGCTGAAAATGACTCAATGAGTTAAGTATCCCTTGAATGAGGAGCAGTTCAAAATAGCAGTAAAAAAAATATTGAAGCTTGCTCGAAAACTAAATATCAGGAAAGGCCTACTAAAACAGATTAAATTCATTTTTTCGACCATTATCCCATTTGGAAACCATTCACATTCAAAAAGTTTTTTTTTTCTTCTACCTGCCACACTTTCGCTCATTTTGTTCTTATTCCAAATTTATGGCAAGCTCGAAAGCAGACATGGCCGTGTCAAAATCTTGCTTCTTTGCTGGGCTGTATGTGAAAAACACAGGCGGAAAAATCCTGGTATGGAAAGTGTGTGAACACATTTGTTGAGGGAACGACTATCAAGGCAATCCGGTGAAAGACGGGCCGGTTTTAACACGCGTGGAAACAAAATTCCTGTCTAGACACGCACACTTTTTCCCCCCACTAGTGAAGCATCTGAAGGGCACCTGCTGCTTTTTACAGGACAGACGGCAAGACGTCAGATTCCACACGGAGGCACCAGTCGGCAGGAAGTGACATCATCGGTTGCCGGGGAGCACAGTGGTGTTGTTGCGAGTGCGGTCCAGCTAGGCCGCCTCGGTGACAGCTGCGTGTTTTCCTTTGAAACCGCCACACCAAGATGATGATGATGATAGCAGACTGTTTGAGGAAGGTGCTGAGTCATGGGAACCACGTTGCTTTTGAAGGGTCGCGTATGGATTTAAAAAAAAGAAAAAAAAGAAAAAAGAAAAAGATGTTTTAGTAGTTGGTAAATTGAGCAGGAAGGAACAAAAACAGATTAGTGGGGGAAAAAACACTGAATTATTTAAAGTTTAATAAAAGTGATAAAAATGTTTAAGTTTTCAGTCTAAATGTTTTATTCAAAATAAATTAGCATTAATAACATACACAAATTTGCATATAAAAACATGCTGTAGCTAGCTAGCGGGAACGCTAGCTAGCTGCCAGATTTTATCGGGGTTGCCTGCAAATAACGTCACGCACAGGATTGTCCGGAAACTGTTTGTTTACAATTGTTCAAAATGAAAAGTATGGAATAAAATTGTGAAAACATGAATAAACCTAAAAATATAAAAGCATGATACTTTAAGAGTGGGGAAAAAAAAAATAGATTGAAGCGCCTTGCTGGTGACGTCAGTACAGCAGCGCTAACAACATTAGCTTCGGTTTGGTTTCTTTTTTTAGCTGTTAACAAATCATAATAAAATAACAGTCTTAATGATAATAGGAACACATTAACAATCTAAACTGACAATATTTGTCACATCTGAGAGAATTATTTTGTGTATTTATCATTTATTCAATCTATTTGATCATTTATTCAATATATTTAGCGTTTATATTCTTAGGTTTATTTACGTTGTTACAATTTCAGTCCGTACATTTTGTTACTTAAATTACATCTAATATTTTCTTTCCGGACATGTTAGTTTGGCGACCCCGATACGATCTGGCAGCCCGATCACATCTTACACCGACACAGGACAATTTCCTTCTAAAATCGTCCACATATCACTCGAGCGAAACTCAAATTTTTTTTTAGGTATATTTGTACATGAACAACATGCTGTATTTGCAATCGATTTGCTCTGTTACTTTATTGAGTCTGGAGGATAACAGTCAAACATCCTGCATCCTGCTGCAAAATGTTTATTAGAAATTAAAGGCAGACAAACACGCTTGAAAAGAAGTTACAAAAGTAGAGCCGGACGTGTGCAAACATTTACCGTAGGCGTGTCGAATGCGGTTCAAAACAATTCAGAGACATTCAGTGCTTGTAACAGTGTTTTTTTGTTTTAAATAATCACACATAAATGCTCAAATTAAACAGTCAGTCATTCAAATTCCGAGTACCTCTCTCCAAGCAATAAATAAACCTTGTAAAGTGCTGGACTTGAATGACCCCGCCGTTGAGTTTTCCTTTGCTGACGTTCCAGGGGAGAAATGTACAATTGTCTTGAGGGTGGAACATGATGAGCGAAAACTGTTCATTAAAATTAAAACGCGTCAAAGGTGATTCTTCATGCTAGCAGAAAACAAACTGCTTTGCATACGATCTCGAGTTAGAAAAAGGCGTTAACAGTCGAGCGTCCTTGTTCATGTCCGTGGCGTCCATTTTAAGTCACCATCCTTCCTTCCTTCCTTCCTTCCTCTTGTTGTACCGTTACAAATATCCACTTTAAAAAAAAAAAAAAAAAAAAAAAAAAAAAAAAAAAGGGGGCAACACTTTCTAAAAAAAAAAAAAAAATTCTTGTTCTGACGTATTCTGAGCATTTGTAACGTTCTCGTGTAATTCCAGGAGTGTTGCCAGATGGGTGGGTGTTGGCAACTGAATTTTTATTCCATTTCTAAGTTGTTGTGTAATGGGAGAGTGTTTGGATGTTACTCGGTGGGACATGCGTTGCGGTCTTTACAGCAGAAGTAGTGCACCACCACGCCGTTGGGATATCTGGCAAATGCACTACGAGACACAAAGGCAGTCGTTGGGCAATGTTGGTTGCAGAGAAATTGATGCGTCGTTACATTGGACGCTGATGAAAAATTTACTTTTTCATGTTTGCATACAAATAGTTGGCGCAAAGGAGTGACCGCCCACCCATCAAGTGTGAAATTAAAATATCAAGTAAACCTTTATGTGCTTCCTGGGTTAGAATAGTTTTGGACTTTTCATTATAGTTTTTTTTTTTCTCATTTTTGACTTTTGTTTTTTAAATTTAGTTTTGGACTTTTCATTATAGTTTTTTTTTTTCTTCATTTTTGACTTTTTTGAAATTTACTTTTCATTCTAGTTTTTTTTTTTTTTTCCTCCCATTTTTGACTTAAGTTTT
Organism: Festucalex cinctus; assembly: GCF_051991245.1. Taxonomy (NCBI): domain Eukaryota; kingdom Metazoa; phylum Chordata; class Actinopteri; order Syngnathiformes; family Syngnathidae; genus Festucalex; species Festucalex cinctus. The sequence goes on along the minus strand of NC_135422.1, from coordinate 13,541,958 downwards.
TTAAATTTAGTTTTGGACTTTTCATTATAGTTTTATTTCCCCCCATAATTGAATTTTGTTTTTTTAAATTTAGTTAGTTTTAATTACTTTTTAGAATCGGTTTGCTTGTTTTGTTTTGTTTTTCCAAAAATATTTATTTAGATTTTAGTTTTCAGAGAAGCAAGATAGAAAAAAGGTCACAAAATATTGCGCAATTAAGTAAACTGCAATTTTGACACGACCGACCTTCCTTCTACTATATGACAATTCACTAATACCAAAATTTTAAATTAACAATAAAAGCTTACATATGGAAAGAATTAACAAAACTAAAACAAAGTACATTTTTGCTATAATTACAGTTTTAGTTTTATGTACAACGTAACTTCAGTTCGTTTTTTTTTTTTTTTTTTAACAGCACTCGTTTTTATTTTAATTCATGAAAATGATTTTTCAAATTTTAATTTTAGCATTTTTTAGTTAACTATGAACATGTTAACTATGAACATGTTAACTATGAAGCACATTTAGCTAACTTGGTTGTTTATCGTAATTTAAACTTGATAGGTAGGCAAGCACTCTAGCGACAAAAAAAAGTCACAATTACTAGTCCCTAAAGATCTGATTTGAAAAGTTTACCTATTTCCTATCTTCTTTTTGCACACTCTGCACGTCTTTTCCTCCGTGATGACACATTTGACCTGCTGGTGGAAGATGCGCTCCTCCTGCACCTGAAAAACACAAAAACCAAAATTGTCACGATCAGTTCTTAGTTGAAAGGCAGTGACAAGAACTGTCAGGTAAACATAAAGGTCATATATAATATTACAAAAGCAAAATAAAAAAATACGTAATGGAGAGAAAACAATATATTAACTTTGATATTAAGTTTGTCAGCGTAAAAAAAATATTAAGTAATTTGATTTTAAGGCCGTAACGCACAAAAGACTTGAGAAGATCGTCAACGCTAGAAGCTGGTGCACGTTTACCCTGAGGAACTCCGCCTGCAGGAGACTCTTGAGCACCTGGTTGCAGCGTTTCCTCTGAGCCTTCTCCTCAAGGACACTCTCCAGGAAGCTTCGGATCTCGAGGATCTGTGTGTTGGCTGGCAGCAGGTTGATGGCCTGGACAAGAACAAATCAAATGGGAATCTGGAATCTGGGAAAATGTACATTTATATCTATTTCTGTTTTGCAGTAGTTAGCATTAGAATACAGTATATAGCTAAGTTTAATCATTATTCACAAATAGGTTGAAAACACTGGCAGAAAGAGCTTGCTGCAACATGGACTTGGCTGATCTCTCATCCGCTGCCACCTGTTGGCCATATTTTGTAATAACTACCATTGTTTTAATCGACCTCTTCAGGTCAGAAGTTGCATCAAAGCCTTCAGTATGCACGAGCATAAAAAAAAAGCCATACTTTAATGTTTTATGTATTTTTATTAGTTATTTTGTGTTTTTATGAAATTCTTTTCATATTTTGTAGCATTTCAATGAAATAACTGAAAATAACATGAAAATAAATTAACTCAAACTTTGTCCTGCAGGACAAAGTTTTAAAAAGTTTTTATATGTTTTTGGGATTGAATGAATTAATTTATTTTCAGCTAATTCTTTCATTTAAATTGAAATGATACAAAATATGAAAAGAATTTCATAAAAACACAAAATAACTAAAATACACAAGTGTAACTTAAAGTACATTTGAATTTTAAAAAATATAGAAACAAAAACAATTGTTTAAATGGAATCAAAATAAAATTACATTTAAACCTAATAAACAAAAATATATACAATGGAATAAATGAAAAAATATTATAAAACAAACAATACAGGACAAAACTAAAAAGAAAAAACAGTATTGAAAAATAATTTGGGAAAAAATCTAAACAATTACTTCTTCCACAAAAAGACTCAATTCAGCGTGAAAGATGAACAAATTTCATTGTATTATTATTATTATTTTTTTAAACTCAAAATGGCTTCTGTACCCTGAGCAACACTGCTAAACACGAATGAATTTTTCGGGCAGTGTGTGGGGTTCGGCAACTACTTTTCCTAAGATTGCTCTCTGTCGCTGAACTACAGAAGGAAGTCAGTAAATGGTGATCAGTCATTGCCAACAGCCTCTCAAAATATCCACAATCATTCTCCGCCCTTTCCGCTTCTTTGTTGCCATCTGTTTATTACTTGACAACTGCACCATGTTTTTGCGGTTCAATCAAAACAAATCCAGCGCCGTATATCCTATACAGAGCCTCAAAAAGCAAAGTCCGATGTCGACACCCGAATTAAATCAACAAAAGTTTAACATAGGTTTCCACATGTTGTACCTTGGTGGTGTTGAGCTTGCTGTGGTGCAGTTCCAGGACCTGCAAGGCGGCCTGGAGGTTGGCCTGTGGCTCCGACAGCTCCATCTTGATGGGCCCCAGGCAGTGCGCGTCCGGAGGGGACAGATACATCCTCAGCAGGGACAGATACACCTGCAAGGCGCCAAGTGCACCAACTCTCTTTTGTCATAACGGATCTTTTTTTTTCGTACAACCCAGTAGTACTCATTAAACAACTCACGTCTTTATCGGCTTCCACTGAGCTGTTGTAATGGCTGTGACAGTATCTGTGGAGAAGAGAGCAAAGTCTCTCATTATTTTCGACAATATCAGCATGTGTGTGTGTGTGTGTGTGTGCACTGACTCCTCAGCCATGCGCGTGTCCTTCAGGATGTGCACGTAGATGAAGAGCGCCTGCTCGTGCTTTCCCATGCGGCCCAGCAGCAGGGCGCGTTCCTCCAGAAGGCCTTGGGAGAAATCATACCTATTGTCGAGGTCGGGCGGAATCCTTGCATCTTCAAAATGACTACTCTTCAAATAATAATTAAAAACAAACGCTGCATTGTTCAAGTTGGTATTATATCTTACTGTATATAGCTCTCATATCCAGTTGTGCATCAACATCAACAAAGCCACCCCAATCGCTAATTTAACTCTATGACCACCAAAAACGTTTAATAATGATTAGTAAAATCACAATGTATGCCGCCATAAATGTTAAATGACGTCAACTATGTTTCTTTCTTCTTAATGGGCAGTGCAACGTCTAAGTGCAGCGCTGCCTGGTCAATGGGTTGTGGAATCAAAAGCACACATTATGGACAGCAGATGGCAGCATTGTATCTCCTTTCAATTGGCTGCCAGTGTATGGAATTACAATGAAACATGATGGAAATAAAACGTTTTCAAGGATGATGTGAATGGTCAAAGCCTTTGTCACATTAAACCTAATTCACAGAGCGTCACTCAACAAAAAATATTAGTGTCAAAGTCACTGTTGTGGAGAAAATGTATCTTTTCATTAAAAGCTTGTTTTCTCCTTATCTTTGCAATTTTCTCTCAATGTCACTCAAATTACCTATTTTCAAAAGGTGATTACTGAAGAATGGAATAAGGTAGAAACATACTTTTTCTTTTTTCCTAATGAAAGAATGGAATGTGATCTTTCATTTGGTACCCAACTTGTATATGTAGTAAAAGAACACAATAGTCTGTTTGCCTTGAAAGATGAGTTAAAATGCTTCAAATCGACTTTACATTTGTTAATTATGTGTAAAAATTACAGGCAACGTGGATAATTTTGATTTGTGGAAAAATATGAACCATATTTGGGCATATGTTTCTGACCAACAGTTTTCCAATACTTTTGTCCATGTTTCTTACTGTGACACAAACTCCTGTTTTGTTCCTTTTGCTTACCATCAAAGGGGAAGTCACTGATGAGTTGCGCCGGCTCGTAACTGCTGGAAATATCCAGAAAGGACAGCAGCTTGTTCCGGAACTCTCCTAGCTCACCTTTCTCCATCCCGGCCGCGACAGCTGCAACTCCTGACATTCAATTATATTCAAATAAAAAAAAAGTTTAAACTTATTGACTGTGTATCAAGTACATTATCCTATTTTAAGTATGAGCTGTTGCCTAAATTTATTATGATAATTTATGAAGTCGCGATTTCAACAGAGACCTTCCGGCAACGAGTTGAGGTACTGCTTCATCAGGCCTTGAACCCTCTCCAGGTAGAGCTGGATGAGGGTGTTGTGAAACTCGGGGCCCTTATCGTCCCACATGTAGATGATGTGCTCCAAGTACGGGATGGCCAGCTCCTTGAAGCCCTCCTTCAGGAATTTAAGCACCTTATCCCGGGGCAGCGTCTCCACCTCGGTCAGGTCCTCCGTGAAGATCTGGGGCAGAGAAAATGCTTGTTTGTTTACAATAGCAGGGCTTAACACATGGCAATAAAAGTCACTGTGGGGTTACGAATGGTACCTTCAGCCCGTCTTCAGGACAGATCTTCAGCACCCAGGGAGCAAACTCAAAGATCATGGTCAGATTCTCAACTCCTGTGTGACAGGAATCACAGGGAAAAAAAAATATTCCGGCTGTCTTTCAAACACAAATTTGTCTCATAGATTTTAATCCTTTCAAAATTACATTTGATCCACGTCTTCAAAAACGACAGACAGACTAGGTTAAATTGCAAAAATATTGACATCTTGTATTTGTGTATTTTGCATGGCAGCAAAATTTGATGACTCAGCACAAGTTGAACTTGTGTAGCTATAGGAAAGTGATCCAAGTCAAAAACATGCCAGCTGAATTATGTACCATGACAGCATGCAACATATTAGGGAATTAAACAGTTCCAACCCATTGAAGTGCTCTTGCCAAACTGCAAGAAAAAAAAAAAAATCCCCACTCAATGACTGCTAACGCTTTCAATTCTGCCAATAACTTGAACGCATGCAGCAGAAATAACAAGCTGGACATGATGGAAACCAATGGAATGGAAAATGTTACATTTATTAATGGTAAAACTGTGAGATTACCACACTTGCGTTAATTCAATCATTAAAAGTAAGACGGAACATTTACTATTAAATATAAACCTCAAAAGGTAAGTTTAAGAATGTACACCATTTGTGCAAAACGCTAGTGCACATATTTGTTTAAGGCTGGGAAAAAACATTCGCTAACTTGGCTAAGTCGACCACAAAAATTAGTAGGTACAAAATTCTTTCCTTGAAACTGGAAGGTGAAGATGGTTTGTTTTGTTGTGTCATTTATTTAACATACATGCTGGACGCATCATGTTGATGCTTTGCAGATTATTCTGATTTTTTTTTTCTATGGACAAGATGAAATAAATCAATTCAAACGGAACACCAATCTGCATTTTTATGGGGGATTTATTTATTGGTCTGAGTCATTTTCATATTAAAAATCGATCTTCAAAATCTCCGTATGTTGATTGCTGCCTGTCACCATATTGATTTCTTTGCGAGTCAAGTCTTTTATTATTTTTTTTTACACTTACCCAATCTCTGGAGGTACTGCACGGTGCGCTCGTGCCCCTTCAGAGGCGAGTTGGCCTTGGTGGACTGGTCCAACAGAACCTGCAGAGCTGAAGAAGAAGAGGACGATGAGAAGTGACATTTGTCCAAAGGGAAGCGATGCGTCATCTGCTCCCATTACACGACTAACTGTGTAATTGGTGCAGATGGTTCGAATCAGTGGGCAGGGTGTGGAGAAGCGGGTCTCCAGGGGAATGACGTCACATGACTACAGGCAGGACAACAAAAAAAAGAAACCGAGGAGAGTAAACGGATCCTGATGGCTTCCTTTCTAAACAAAACTGTGTCTATTAAATGTAGTTAACTGAAATTTCAGATTAAGGGTCACTGTGCTCAGTTTAAAAAAAAAAAAAGAAAAAAGTTTGGAGTCCTGGCAACCACTGTTACCTTTAAACAGAGACTTTGGTTACACTTCTGTACCATAGCGAAAAATGACAATCCAAATCCACATACCATTACACACTTAATGTGTTGTCGCGTGCTGGAGTTTGGTACCTTTCTGGTGCAGGCCTTTCTTCTCGTAGAGAATAATGAGCTCGCTGTACTTGTGCGCCTTCTTCAGGACATACTCGCTCTCTTCGATGTGGCAGTGGTTGTTCTCCAAGCGCAGGAGGGGCGAAACCAAGGCTACGTTGGTCTAAAACACAAAAACAAAAACGTCTTTTTCTGAACTTTTTTTTTTTTTTATCCTAGATGAGCAGAGTGCAAAATAAAAAAAATCGTACACGAGGCACATTGGCATCCTTCACCTTTGACTTAACTAGAAATAGACGTAGATTAGATTATCATATTATTAGTAGTCAAGGAGAACGATAACAGATACTTGGCGCCAGTATTTATTTGCAGTAGAACATAAAATAGTGTCATAAAAAATTTAATTGTACAAATTCCAAGACTTAACATGGTTTAAATAGCTGTAAAGTTCCAGGTTTATTTCTGCCCATTACACTCCTTGCTCAGCTCATTATTTTATTTTTTTGCATCACTCATGACTAAGACCTTTCGGGTGTTGTAAAGATAATGAACCACAGTTGTAGTCTAGGAAATGAAAACAGCCGGCGGGCCAGCGGTTCGGACACCCTCGCCTTCGAGTGCTCCACCTCCCAGAGTGGAAGCAGGTGACTTCTATGATTGCCTCACACAGTGTGCTGCTTGTTGTCGACATAATCAGATACAGACTCCTGATGTAAGACTCCAGTAGCCTCCGGCCCGTCCCCTCTGATTAGATCAGACTTTGTGAGTATTTTAATGGGAATCAACTGGGCCATCTTAACAAAAGACACTGGGAGGGCGCTCATTCAACTTGGATTCCATTGCGTATCGACCTCCAGCAGAACGCCGCATTTGCTTGCTTAATAACTAACACGCAAACGTAAGCCCCCCCCCGAAGAAAATATTGACCTTGGTCAACAACTGGTTAAAGTTCACTGTATCCAATGTCCTACCACAATACAGATGATTGGAAATCAACGGAAATAGATCAGCCGTTCAGGGAAACTCCCGCAAATCCCGATGGCCAACGCGTACCCCCGGTATACTTACGTGCAGGTAGCACTTGAGCAGCGTGGTGTCGATGATCTGCAGCAGTTTCTTGCGGCTCTTGATGGTGGGCGTGCCCTCCATGAGCGGCGACGTGGTGGACGGGTCCGAGTCGTTGAGCTGTTTCACCAGGTGGCTACGTTTCTAGTGGGGGGATGACGCCACCAGATTGGATGACAACTCGTTAGAACTGGCAGATTTTTTTCTTCATCTAATTTTAAGAAAATCCCCCCCCCCCCCACCTTTACTTATTGAAAAAAATGATACTACAGTGAACCCCTGCATACTTTCACATTTTTTTTTCAATATTCTATTTATTTTTTTGCCATTTCCCCACAATTTTAATGGAAAACACATATTGACTGAATATATTGAAGTTTTGCCTCCCCAATACATTTCAATGGTCATTAATTATACAAAGATTTCTGCTATTCTCAGGCCCTCTCCCACAACTAGCGGGGCTCCAATATACTCTAGGAGTGAGACGATATATAGATATCACAATAAATCGTGATACTTTTTCTCCCGATAAATTATCGATACATCTACGCAAGTATCACGATATTTGTAGTTAATAGACAGCCACTATAACTGCTCCATTGTTCATGACTTATTGAGCAATTATTTGGTGGGCCACTAGGGGGAGCGCCTCATAAGGGTGGCCGGGAAATGGACACAAGTCTTGAGGCGAAGAAGACGCATGAAATTATTATTATTAATATTATTATTATTACTATTATTATTACTATTATTATTATTATTATTATTATATATATTTTTATTTATTATTATTTATACATTTAGATATATTTATATTATATTTTGTATTTATATTTATTTACATTATTTAATTATATGAATTACTTTATTTTTTAAATTTGTATTTATTTATTATTTATTTTTTATTGTTATTGATTGATATGTATTTTTTATTATTATTGTTGTTGTTGTTATTATACGATAAGTTTTAGGATAGATTATCGTGGATTTATTACCTGAGCAATATATCGATAATCACGGTATCGTCCTATCGTAGATAATTGTTATCGTGAGCCTTGTATCGCATATCGTATCATGACGTAGCCAGAGGTTCCTACCCCTAACATACTCAAGTTTTGCTTTCTGTTTTCGTCCCCCGTTCACACCTGGGTGAGGTAATCGATGAGCGCCAGGTGAGCCTTCTCCAGCTCCGCCCCAGACAGCGCCGGCAGAGGGTTGGGGTAGTGCAGCTGCCTGCGGTAATCGGACGGCAGCAAGTCCGGGTAGAGGCCGATGACGTGAGTGGGATCTACACAACAAAGATGGAAGAGAAAACATTTGGAGTGGTTTGCCCTTCGGCAAGCTTTAAATGAAACCAACATTGTCCAAAGTAAGGCCTGGAGGACATGCAGCCCTGTTTTTATAATGATCTGCCATATACTGTATTGTTATGATGAAATTTAAATAGGGCTCTCATCGAAAGGCTAAAAATAAATAAATAAAATCAACCTATATATTAAATTGTAAACACAATTTAATATCACAAGATCATGCCATTCTTAAATTAAATAATGTAGATATTGCATCAATACTTTGGGGCCTCAAATACAGCAAAAACACAAGTGCTATGCGTGATCATCTGAAAAGATAAGCTTTTTTTTCCCACCTTAAAAACTAGTTAGCTCTCTTTTCCTTCTATTTTTCTGCATGTGACCCTCAGTCGGAAATTGAGTTCAATAGCAAGTCCCACCCACCTGTGCCCAGTTTGGCAAAAACCTGCATGGAGTCGTCAAATCGCTTCTGGCAAAATAGATTGAAGGCGTACAAGTTTTGGATGTGATGGATCTGCTGCTTCTTGTCACCGTCCGAGTCGTCTTTCATCTTCTGGCGGGAAGGAAAAGGATCGAACTGAATTCAAGCTGGTAGCGGCGATCAACGGGCCATAGCACCCCCTTTTAACTCATTCAAGCCAAAAAAATGTGTAAAAACGTTTAGAATACTTTGTCATTCACTCCCAAAAACATGTTTTTTTTAATGCAAGCGCATACAGGCGGCTTTGATGCAGCTTCTGGCATGAAGAGGTGGCTTAAAGCAATGGTAGCTATTAAAAACATGGCCAGCAGGTGGCAGCAGAGTATGGGACCAGCCAGGGCCACGTGGCAACAAGCTCTGTCGGTGTTTTCACCAGGAATGTGAATATTGATTTAACTTAGCTATATTCTAATGCTAATGGCTGCAAAATGGAAACAGATACAAATACTTGTTTTTTTTTAGGTTCCATGTTTTTACAGCAATATAACACAATATTGAAAAGAAAATGAAAATGAAAATGGCTGGAAGTCAATGAGTTAATGGCCAATCCTCTTCTTTCTAGGATATTTGCTTGCTTTGTTTGGGGCATACATACATCCTTGAGAATTTTCCGTGCTTCCTATTATGACAGACATGTTTGCCTAATTTTGACTCAATCAACTTTCTAGTGGCCCTCAGAACTCCTTGTAAGATATTTCTTAAATTTCAGTCACAGGATGACTTTTCTGTCTAGCAATATACGTAAACCTACATCATCAGATTGGATCCGATGAATGAGTTTGAAGACAAATGGATTTGTTCACTCACCGCCAGCTGAAGAGCCAGTTCAAACTGCTTGTCCTCCAGCAGCTGCCGGATCTGCGTGGCGATGGACACAGGCACCAGGCGCCACACAAAATGGTTGCTGGCCACGTACACAACGTTTGGACTAAGAAAGGAGCAAGAAACAATTAGGGCAGAATGATAAGGTCCTCTTTCCCGTGTTTTTTTTTTTTTTTTTTACAAACACAAGCAATATATGATTCTGTATTATAATAAACAATATCAGACTTATTGTACATAAATGATCTTATGGGTTACTAGAACGTCACAAAATACCACCAGGTTTTCTCCCAGCATTGTATTAGCCTGGCAGCCCGTCAGCCTATGCCCCACCCACTCCAACTGACCTGGAAAGTTAACTTGAAGCTTGAATTTCTTTTTTCTTTTTTTCGAATGTTATTTTCTGAGATGCAACTTACCCGGCGGACGTGATGAAACGAGGCCTCTGCAGCTCCACGCTCTGCACCAGCAGCCGGGGCTCCAAGGTCCGGATCTCCACGTAGCGGGGCAGCACCGCGATGATGTACGGAGGCTGGTGCTCTGGAGTCGTGGGTGTGTGAATACATATTTAGTCAGCCACTAACAGACACTAGTCCAACATGATAGCGTGGACTGTATATTATTGATCCTCTGCGAATATGACGACTGTATTACCACGTGGTCACAGAGTAAATTAAGCTCATCTCAAGGCACTCCTGTACATGAAAGTGATACTTGAACTTCACTCATTGCGCTTTTAACGTTTCGCATAAGCTCATTTGCATGATCCATTTGGCAGAACCCCACACTGAGTCTATGGGCTGCAAGTGTACTGATGTCTTCTTACCCATAGCTATGGGGATATCGGTCCAATTCAGGGCGCACTTCTGGGTGCAAATGCCCTCCTCGTTCAGCACCACGGTGAGGTGGTCTTGCCCAACGGCGACCTTGCCGTCGGCTAGTGGGGTGACCAGCGGCTCCAGTTGCTTGCCGGTAGGAAAGAGCTCCTTGATGGTCCCGCGCCCGTCCATCTGGAGAGCAACCACAGCACTGAATTACAAGAATGACCACGAGGGCTCGGCAAGTCGATTAATTGGAGTTTAATTTGTTAAAATTATTTTTGAAAATCAATTGTTTAGCGCCTTCTGTATGTTGCTAACAACATTCAGTGACTTTTATAACATAGGCATTTTTTTTTAATGCTGAATGTTATTATGTTTATATTGAAATGTGTAAAAGCAAATAAATAAAAGAGCTAATAGGTCGGGACTCGGGCCCTAATATTAAACAGTCAAGCAATACATTTTGAACTAATTTTAAGATAAGACTTTAAAAGTTAATTTATTAAGTTTTAATGAATAAATGTCTTGATAAAGGGGACAATTTTCCAAGATGAACAACTTCACATTGGAAAAAAAACCAAACACCTTTTTCTGTGGAAGTCAATGCTGATGTTAAAGAAAAAAGAAAAAAAAAATTGAAAGCATTTTGGCATCAGAATTTATTATAATAATAATTATTATTATTATCTATTTTATTTTTATTTTTTTAAGAGGCTAAAATTGTTTTTGAATAATATGATTGCTTTTAATTAAGCAAAGGGGATTTTTTTTTTTTAAATAAAAAAAATATAAAATGAGGTTTTATTGGATTTTGCCCAGCCCCAATGTACACAATTGAAGCAACTCTATATATGCATACCCGGATGAGGTAATAGTCTCTTTTGAAGCCAACGCAGATCGAGTTCTCACACCAGGCCATAGATTTTGGAATATCTGGAGCACCAAAGTCACCCTGATGACCAAAAAAGAAAGAAAAAAGAGAGAGCTGTTTAGTCGGAAAAGAATCTTAAAACAACCACTAACATGTTTAACTTTCTACCTGCAGCTCGTGGAACTCTCGATCCTTCCAGTAGTACATTTGCAGCCTCTTCTTCACGGCAACACACATTCTCAGCGTCTCCTCTCCAGAGCTACTTTGCTGGAAACAAACAAAAAAACAAAACAAAACAACAACAAAAAAAAACACATTGTGAAGTGAGGTTTCATAATTGCACCCACCCCCCCCTTTTTTTATTGATAATGTAACTAACCTGCAGGTCACATACAAACAGCGTGGCTCCCTTTGCTTTGGACACCACGGTTATCTGCTGGAAAGTCAAAAGGTCGTGGACGTGGATGTTGTTCTCTGCGGGAAAACATCGACAGAGAAATACAAAGAGGCATCTATCAATAATCAAACCTACACAACAATAAATTCAAAATGGAAGGTGGGGTTAGTGTCTTACCCAGAAGACTGACAAGTATTTTATACTGTGACACGACGTAGAGCTACGAAATGCAAAATAGCAAAATGCCAAATGAAGATCAGATAAAACCGGGCTACAATATTGAGGCTTCAATATCACTCACCTGTTGGATCTTCTTGGAAAAGTTTTTGTTGGATTTCTCAAGTGTGACTTCGAAGAGGTTGGTTGCTAAGAAGAGACATTTTTACAATTGGTTAAGCATTAGTTGAAGGAGAAATTGACTTTTTTTTTTGTCTTGTATAAGAGTAGTCCCTAACCGCCATTTTGGTCTGTGAACGGTAGGCCCACAAAAAGCATGTACTTGCATTCATGTAAAAAAAAAAAAAAAAAAAAGGTTAGGCACCACTGTTCCATACAAACAGTTGGGTCTCAGAAGTTTTAAAATTAAACAACAAAGTACATCTTTTGTTAGGACACAATGGAAGTGACTTAAGTTAGAAAGATAACGATGCTCCATGACAACCAGAGGTAATGAAGATACTTGGGAACAGTTCCCAATATGGAAAAGAAAAAAAAAATCCCAAGATTATACATATTTAATAAAACGCTTGTATTCCTACCTGGATCCTTTTTAATCCGGTACAAAAGGAGATGCCCTGGTTTGGTACCGACTAACAGCCAGTCTTCTGTGAAAAGAAAGCAATACCACTTTGGTCATTTCACTTGCGTTGTACACCACTTTGCAGGAAAATTCAAGCAATTTTTGAGCAAAATTTCCAAACTTTAACACACAGTGTTATTAGACATTTTAAACTCTCGTGGTGTCTTCAGATATGAGTGGCTGACTTTTACACAAGTTTTTATAAACAAAAGGATCTGGAATTTGCATGTTCTCTCTTGCTTGTGTGGGTTTTCTCCATGGTTGCTTGTCTTGAAGTGCCTGTGACTGACAACCAGTCCAGGGTCGCCTGGAGTCTGTTGGGATAGGTTCCTGCTCACTCAAGAGTCAAAACCCCGGATAAGGGATAATACGCACTTTAAAACACTGAATCTCAAAAGGTACAATATATATATATATATATATATATATATATATATATATATATATATATATATATCCCAGCACCATTCGACTTTACAAGCGTGTTTATGTAGTTGAAAACTCACCCCAGGCCGCCATACAGTCGATCTGGAGAGGAAGCTTCTCCAAAATCGGCACCGCCTCATAAGCGTCGTGCATCTTGACTGACAGCGGGGCACCCCGACGACTCCAAGCCGGGAGTAAGGCGAGGCTCGACGGGCGAGTGCACCACTGAGTGGCCGCTGGTCACGGTGCCTTCATGAAACAACCGGAGTAGTTTAGCGTTCACTAACACACCGGAATAGTTTGAACGTTCACAAAAGCACGCAAAAAAAAAAAAAAAAAAAAAAAAAAAAGACAAGAAAGGAAGACAGGATTCTTGGCTGTCAATGTAGGACCAAAACAACTGTTAGCTCCCAAGCTAAGAAGTTGCAAAAATACTAGCGCTTTGTTCCAACACCTGCAACAACATTAACTATTTAACTCCGTCCACGAACGTATGTCCAAAACTACGACCACGAGTGAAAAACATAACTTGTTAATAAAAACGAGCAAGACTAACGTTGGTATTAGCTGGCTACTTAGCCATGTTAGCTCGGAGCTACTTCCTCCTGGCTTCAGCTGGCTGGAAGCTGCACGTGACTCGCGTCACATCTCGCTCACGAGGAGGGAATTAAAGGCGCAGATTATGCACACGAACTGGTTTTGACGTTAGTATGTCAGTTTTACAATTACATTGTTTTACGAAACACCGATAAAGCAGAAAATATGTTCATTCCTTGTTTAACATATCTTCTTTAGTTGTGTCTCAAAGCAAGCCTGTTTTTTAAATCTCGCGATATAAGCGACGGAAACACATTTAATACAGTGGCCCTGAAGTGCAGAACGCCAATAATAAAAACAAACAAACAAACTAATAACTACAGCAAACTAAAACAACAACAACAACAAAACGCCACTACAGCGAATCAAAATTTCAGAAAAACAAATACGGTAACTACTTTAAAATAAAATAAATAAATAAATTAAAAAAAAAAATGTAATACCAAACACAATTCAATTGACAAAAACAAAAAATGAAGAGCAAATAAAAAATATATCATTGTGCATTGTCGTCTGAGCATTATATTCAGTGATGTATTTTAATCAAAAAAATAATAATTTAATTAAAAGAAAAGAAGAAAAAAAAACAACTATCTACCCAGACAGACATCTCTCAAATGTTGTAATAGGTTATGGATAGCCATTTAGTCCAAAAATACTGGATTCTTCTTTTTTTTTTCTTCTATTCTTTTTAAAGATTCCCAGTTTGCTAGCACTACAATTCGGTCTTGGAAGTGCAGACTACAAAAAATAGAAAACACTATTTAAGTCTTTCAATAAAAACTTTATTTGCTGGATATTTACTGCTTGACATTACACATTGCAGACCGGCATCCAGAAAGTTAGATTTTAGACAAAAATAAATGATTGGAACAAGATAAATAGGCATAAATTAAGTCATTTGTGACACCTACGCATACTCACGTCAGTAGATTGCACAGGAGTGTGATTGGTTCAGACACAGAACAGAAAACCCCAATGTCATACCTTATGACAATGCTGATGTGAGAAATTTAAAAATGTAACAACATGTGCAGTACATCTGTATTTGAGTAACCAAAAATAAATAAATCCTTTAGTAAGATATATTAACATGTGAAACACATTTGACTTCCGTTTCAGTTCATTTTATGGGGGGGGTTGTGAGACAGTGAGTACGGGGAGTGTAGAGGGTGGAGCTTATCGGTACTATGTTACGGAAAGCCATTAGAGCCGTTCATTCAGTATCCTTGACATCAATTTTAAGGTCCATGTACTAGTATGCTTTTTTATTTATTTATTTTTGCTTGTAGGATATTGGGGGGGGGGATTATGCTATATCCTACTAGAGCATTGTGAATGAATGTATCCGTTAGATTTGATATCCAACACCTATGAAAACAACTCTGTTACTAATAAGGCAAAACTGTGCACTAGTCAACAACTGCATGCTACTAGTTTTAGAAGGGATGCCAAAAAAATTCTACTAGTTAACATCCAGTGTTTCAATATTAGCACGTAGCTGTCAACTAGTGCAGTTTTTCCTCACTAGAAACATTTAAGATGGATAGCAAGAATATCGAATACTCTTACAAGTAACATTTTTTCCCCACACTTGCCTTACACTGTTGTATGATATTTCTGCACACTAGTAGGGCAACTTTGGGTGACTATCAAGGATATGGATTAAATATTCAAATGGCTTTCCATACCATGTTAACATTCCCTGGAGGGAACATTAAGTAGCAAGATCCGTCACTCATTTCAGTGATATGCTTCAAGTATGGAAATACAGTAGCTGATAACTTGTGGGTAATGTAGTGCATTTATTTACTTATTTAAACATGGCTTCCTTCAGTTTGACCATCTGAAATATCTATAAAATGGTTGGAAACACTGGCTCATTTGTACTGGATGATACATAATCTAATCTTGAGTGTTTCCCCTCCACCTGATTTTTGTATTTTTTTGGGGGGGTAGGGGGTGAAGGTGGAAGAGTTGGAACGTGGCTGACGACTGTAGAGCAAAGTCATGTACGCACGGACACATTCCAGATGGCTTTCCAACCACTTTGGGTCACTTTGGAGAGTTTGTCATATCCTCCTGTAGTCACTCCATTTTGGATCGCTCCATTTTAGTTTTCAGGATTTCCTGCAAAAGCAACTCGGGTTGGTAAGGGATGTCAATGAAGGGAAACATTATAGAGGGAACACTGGGGTGTGCGTGCATTACCTCCTCTTCATCCAGCATGGCAGGGAGAGCTCTGCCGAAAGAACAAGCGGCGATAAATCAAAGGTAGAAAGGTAACACTATTTAGACACTGACTTCTATCAAAAATAAAAGCGATATTGTACTACAGTGTTCCTCGTTTTCCGCTGGGGTTAGGTTCCAAAAAATACCCGCAATAAGTGAAATCCGCGTAGTACTTAGCTTTATGTTTTATAGTGCAATGAACAGCGCCATATTGGCTCTATACCTAAATCGCTTTGTGCTGAAAAAGACTTGTTATCCCCTCAGGAGACATTTCCGACACAAAAGCGAGTGGCCCCATACTTCCTACTTCATGTAACCCCAGAATGTTGTTGTTGTTCCCGGAGGCTGGGTAAAAGGCGGGTTACAAATTACTTTCTGATGTTTTCTGGCGTCTTCCTTGCTAAATTTACCAGACATGGCAGGACAGGATTTCAAGCTCCTCTGCTTTTATTTAACTCCCTGAACAAGGCTCACTCGGTTACACCTCTTTCTCTTTTCATGTAAAACTAAAATACAATGCAGAAATTAATAATTCTCAAAACAAATATTAGTCAATTACAAGTAAATAAAAATACACATTGGCAACATGTTACATTCCTTTCCTCCGTGACCGGGCGGTTGTCACATGACTACAGGGAATGTGCAAACAGTGTTTACATTATACTTTTGCGAAATGTTTCTATTTCAACAACCTCATGAGAGTGTAAATTTTTTTTTTGGGTGATATTTGAGCGATTTTTTTTGGGGGGAAAATCCAGTGTTTCCATTACCAGCTTGCTTTTGTGCAACTTGTCTTTTGCACAAAACTGAGGTTAATGGAAACACACCCACTGACTCTCTTGCCTTGCTGAAATTTTCACGTTTTTTGAGGTGTGTTCACAGAACACACCTCTACTGCATGGCCAACGGCGCACGGTAGGACTTCTCACTATGAGGTTGTGACGACTAGCCCATGAGTGTGGGAAATAAGCAACTCAGTCAAAGCCGGGGTTGTATTTTCCCTTGTGTATGCAGCACTTCATCACCAACTAGACACTTGAAGTCAGTTATTGTCATGAATCCAAAGAGGACACGTTGCCAGAGATGTCATTTTCGTTACAGAAGTGTCTTTTGATAGTGAGGGCCCCGGCAAATATGATACATGCTAATAGGAAAGTAGTAATTGTTAAGTTGACAAACAAGCCGCCAAGGCCTTGCACTTTCGGTATATGTTTTTTAAGTACTTGCATGATGCAGTTAACTTACACATCAGCAACTGTTGTTGGAATGTTCTCCTCGACCCATTTCAGGTCTTCATCCTAGTAATGTTAAAAACAAACAAAAGTTAAAAAAAAATAAAAAATAAAAAAAAAAACATCTAAATGAAACACGAGCTATGACAGTACCTCTTTACTCAAGAGCTTCTGAGAGCCGTTCGTATCTGGTGGCTTGGCTCCTCTCATCTTCATCCCCTCTTTGAACAGTCAGAAAAAAAAAGCAGAGTGAGATCTAAAGCATGGTATATTTAACATCATCTGGTGGCCACGTTTCAACGTTGTCGGTAGCGTTGAGATACGCAACGTGACAAAACTGTTGCGGTCCAGAATGTCTGATTGCTCTCAGGCGGGAACATCATTTTCAATTCGCGACTCCAGTCTCTGGAGGACACCGTTGGCGCTGTTGCAAAGCAAAACGGCGACAGCGAGGACTGCGGGATTAACTTGACGAATCCTAGGTACAGTTAATCCATAAATGATTCATAACTTGGCAATATGTTGATATTATAGAGACTTATTATGTGTCTTCTAGCTCGAAATGACACATTAAAGAAGGGGGAAAAGGGCAAGATGATGAAAAGTTCCACTTCCGAAATGATTCTCAATACAGGGATATCCATATTGGCAAAACGTGATTAGCTTTACTATTTTATTCAGTTTTCTTTAGAAGGGGAAGTCAAGCCCCCAAAATATGTGACCTCATGAGTCTAAAAATGACCTTCTGATTAATATTACATTTGTGGAATATGAGTTAAGCAGCAAGATCCAGCAGTTTTGAATCAATATCAAAAGGCGGCCATTTTGCCACTTGCTGTTGACTGAAAATGACATCACAGTTGCTCAGGGCTCAGGTAACAACCGATCACAGCACAGCTCCAGAAAACACTTGAGCTGTGATTGGTTGTTGCCTGAGCCTTGAGCAACTGTGATGTCATCTTTAGCCGACAGCAAGTGGCAAAATGGACGCCCTCTGAGATGGACAAAAACGGCTGAATTTTGCTTCATAACTCATATTCCACAAACTATTAAGAGCTTCTACATGGTGCAGTATTAAAAACAAACATCATAAGTCTTACCAAA
This sequence comes from Festucalex cinctus, assembly GCF_051991245.1. Classification (NCBI taxonomy): domain Eukaryota; kingdom Metazoa; phylum Chordata; class Actinopteri; order Syngnathiformes; family Syngnathidae; genus Festucalex; species Festucalex cinctus. The sequence goes on along the minus strand of NC_135422.1, from coordinate 13,523,943 downwards.
AGCTTCATTCAACATGGGCTCTTTGGCTTCCTCCTCCTCTTCATCCTCTTCATCGATCAGAGGCGAGTGGGAGAACCTGCGAGGACAGAAGAGGAAAAAAGAGACACGATTATGAAATTTCATCCAACTACGAGGAATAAAGATTTCGACCGTGCCGACTCGGACCTCTGGTTGTTGGCGGAGGGCCGCAGCAGCACCATGATGACTAGCAGGATAGTGGAGAAGAGCAGCCGCCAGAAGGCGTCGTCTACCCATAAATCCCTCCAGCTCTGGAAGGCGACAGATTATTACCAATACTCGGTTACTTATTAAAACAAAAACAATAAAACAGTTGTGGTAACTACTAGGGCCCGGTTGTTCAGTTCTCGATTATTTTAACCACTGTTTAACCCCTAACCGCCGGTTAAATTCTTAACCTGCTGTTAACTAACCGGCCGTTAAATATGCCTTGTTCAAAACATGGTTAGTCACGCTGTTTGTTAACGGCACCGTCAAATGTCACTGGTTAGCACCGATATATCCCACAATTTCTCTTTTTGTTTACTTCCGGGTCAGAGAAAGAAAGTGGAATGGATACTATCCAAACGACCCCTGGCACTGGCTGGGAAAAAAAACAACAACAAAAAAAACAGGAAGTTTTCTGCTGATGAAGAAAACGTTATTCAAACAGTGGTTGAAGCAATTTAGGAGTTTTTGTGAAATAATTTATTTTTATTATTTTTTTAATTCATTATAATGTATTTTTTTTCTACTGTGTTTATTTTCAGTGAATATTTTGTGTAATATTTTTGTCAATATTTGTGTAGCATATATTGTATGCTTGTCTGATTTTATCATATTTTTGTCTAACATATTTGTATTTTTGACTGATTTGTATTTTTTGTGTAATATTTTGATAGAATAGCTTTGAAATATGTGTCTTGTTTTTGTATTTACACTTTGTATTAATCTATTTTTAATTATTATTAACATTTGTAATTAGTTTTAAATTAAAATTAATTAAAAAAATATTACCGTATTATATTTAAATTAAATTAAGATTAATTAAAATTAAATAATTAGCAGCAATTTCGTGTTGTTTGATTATTGACGTGAACGCAAAAAAGAAACATCACAGGTAACCTCTCTTTGAAATCACCTCCCACTAAATGTTGGGCAAGCAGCGTCTCTGTCCATTTTTAAAACTAATCTTTAAAAAACACATTTTTATTATTTCTCTTTAGACTCAGTATGAGGCTTAGCATTGTATTACTGCTAATCGGTACAGCGTGTGCGTAACTTTTCATCAGAATAATCACCAATGTCAAAGTCAAGCCCTCAAGACTTTTTTTGTTTTGTTTTTTTTCTTGCACTCAACGGGCATCATTAGCCAAGAATGCAGAGTCAACCACCGAGTTTTGAACAAACTGGTCCAGTAATACAAACCTTCTGGCAGTCCACCAGCTTGAAGACTTTGGTGGTCCAGATGATGAAAATAATGGAAGCTGGGGACACATTTGGACAAGTAACAGTTCAACAACTTTAATTTTTAAATACTGTGCATTTTCCATGGACACATACATATTCTGGACCAATTTACCCAAGCCAAGAATAAACCTCCTAATTTGTCTCTAAGAAATTATGAACTACAGATGTTTTCAGACTATATTAATTAACTGAATTGTTGAATGGATTATTAATCCTCGCACAATTACAGACGATTTAGTGTATTTTTATTGCTAGCAAATGTCAAAACAGGTTAAATATGACCCGAACAGTATGTAAGTGTTAAAGGTGTGCCTCACCCAGCATTGAGAAGATGAGCGTGTTGGTGAAGTGCTGGTACAAGGAGAGCTTGACCACATTCCGGCGCAGCTTCAGCAGACGAGTGGTCTGCGACAGGCTGATGAAGATGTGGATGGACGCAAGTTATGGAGAACATAACAAAAAAATGAAACAGCATAAATATTCATCTAGAGCGAGGACCCGCTCTTGGGGCTTGTCTGAGAGGATATCCACCACATGACACAGGAGTCAATGAGGGAGAGACTGAGGTTGGCCACCAGAGCCACCGTGCCATAGAAACCCTGGAGAGAAAAGATAAGATTGTGACAATAACTTAAAATATACATGAAAGGAGACATATAATTAGGGATGTAACGATAATGGCAATACCGTGATATCATAATATTAAAACCACCATAACATCATCATCGTCATGTCACGAGATTAAAAGCAGCACATCTGTTAATAAAAAAGGCAGGTTGATTTGCATTTCTGCAGTTCTCGCACCCTCTGGTGGCTAGTTTTTTTAGTGTATTTAATTTTCAGAAGGGATGTTTTGGCCTTTCTAAGTTTAAAATCCACGCTAATGATCATGTGAAGGGGAACGTAATATGCAAGTGTTATTATGTAGGTCATTAGATATGTATTGCTGTTATGTATAAAAGCACAGTATGTGTGTGTTTTTTTTTGACAATATTGGGACTTTTTTTTTTTTTTTTTTTTAAATATTGCCAGCCTCCCCACAATATCATAATGATCATCGTATCGTGAGCTTCATATCGTGATGTTTGAATATCATTACATCCCTACATATATAATACATTCAAGTAATTTAAAAAGTCACATTACCATATTATCTTCATTAAATACATTTAAAAAATATATAACAAAACAAACACAAAAAAATCCCGACAGAGAAAACTAAATGGACCTTAAACGTTACCCTGAGGAACTCCACCAAAATGATGTACCCAGAAGCAAAGCGGGAAATTACACAAATGACGCATACTATACTAAATGTACATAGTATATTGCATTACGTGGACCAAAAAACAAACAAACAAGGACTAAAAAAAGCCGAAGCAAAATCTCTGATTCTTGAAACTTTTTTTTGGTGGTTCTCTGATGATAGACAAGCCTACCAAGATTTCATGCATTTCAAATAAAACTGGCTATGAAGGCCAAATTTTCAAGAAAGGGCACCAAACATCGATTTTCGACAAAGAAATAAGACAATTTGAAAACAGTGAAGTCAATTATTAACTATTATGTACACAAATGGAGTTTGGACACTTACACCAGTCACCCTGAGCACACCTTCCACTGATGAGAAGAGCAGGTAAAGTAACCCGACGGCAGCCAGCCGGTGCACCGTGGTACCCAACCTGGGCCTGACCGAGAGACAAATATGCAAATTATGAGACATGCTTGTTAGATGCATTCAAACTGAAAATGAAAATGGCAATTTGCTTCATGCCTGTGTAGATTTTCAGTCCTCCAACATAATGAGAATAAGCTTGGATAATAATCCTTCATCAAGTCTAAAGAAATTATCTAATCCACAATTGTTTATTATGACTGGAAATAAGCGTTAAAATTTGGGTAATGAGCTTTCTGCTTCACTATGTCCGAAAACACCATCATCAGTTTTGGTAGTTTTCCATTACATAGATAAATTTTTTTTGTGCCACAAATAAGCAAATTAGTGTGCGTTTGTTACATTATTTTTGTTCGCCTCTTACTTGACGATGCCGTAACCCAGGCTGACGATGAGGACCAGAATGCGAGCCAGAGATCGCTTCAGCGCAGACAGCAGCTCGGCAAAAATCACGGCACCCTCAACTGGAAGAGGAACAAAAAAAAACATTACAACACCAGGCAGGAGTGAATGGAGCTTTGCACCCCTTTGTTTCCAAGATAAATTCTCCAAATGATGATCAAACTCTAATGCCATCTTCATTTGGGTAAATTACTAAATTCCCTAGCACAGAGGTTAGCAACCTTTGCTGTAAATCAAATACTGTCATCTTCTACCTTTCCTCTTCCCTTTTGGATTTTTGTTTTTGGTAATTTTTCATGTTTTCTTACACTTTTAGACTTGTATGCCTTTCTGTCAAATTTCTAACTTTTTGGGGCAATTTAATGGACATATTGTGGTCACTTTCTGCATTTCTTCCTTTTTTTGGACATTATATGGCTATTTTTTTTATTAATTTTTTTACTTTTTTTCCTTACGTTTTTTGCTATCAATTTTCAAACATTTTTGGCAATTTTGTGAATATTTTATGGTAATTTTGTGGATTTGTTCTTTTGTTTTTGGACATTTTATTGTTATTTTTTGAATGTTTTCTTTTCTGCCTTTTTTAAAGTCAATTTTCTGACATTTTGGCAATTTGGTGGATATTTTATGGTAATTTTGGGGGTTTCTTCTTTTGTTTTTGGACATTTTATTGTTATTTTTTTTAATGTTTTCTTTTCTGCCTTTTTCTAATGTTACGTTTGGCAATTGCAAAAACATTTTATGGTCATTTTCTACCTTTATTGTTTTGTTTTTGGACATTTTTTTTTTTTTGCAATTTCATGGAAATTTCATGTCAAATTTCTACTTTTGTCTTCATTTTTAAATCTTTTTCATCTACATTTCATCTCTCATTTTCTGACAACTTAAAAATTTGGATGACATTTTTTGAACATTCTTTTTTTATCTAAATAATTTAAATATTTTATCTAAAAAAAATACAAATATGTAAAAAAGTTAATACAATCTACAATTATTTATTTATTTATTTATTTATTTTTAGAAATCCACAGCAAGCCACGAGCCCAAGCAGGAGGAGACCTCGAATTTGCCCCAAAATGGCTGTTTCAAACCAAAATGACCGACTTCCTGTTCAAATTCAGGCATGGGTCCTTGAGACGTTTTCGTATGTAATGTTATGTTCGCACAATTTTATGGTGTGGTCGGGCAAAACTGGTGTCGGTGCTGATGTATTTATTTATTTTCTAAATTGTCCCTGAGGCCCTACAGAGTGAGATTTGAGGGCCTTGTTTTGGGGACTCCTCATGCGGTGATTCCCAACCACTGCGTTTCACTTAATTTGTCCAAACCAGGCATGTTGAAGTCCCTTCAAAACAATAAAATGCTGAATTTAAATAAAAACAAACAAACAAACAAACCATAGTCTCCTCTGTAGCGTATGTTCTGGTACTCTGAGTAGAAAACAGCCTTCTCCAGCATGCCCAGAATAATGACGCCGCCGATCCAGAACTGGACCCTGAGAAGGTCCCGCCAGTAGCAAGCGCACCAGAAGAACCAGAGGGCGCCGAAGAACACGTAGACGATGCACATGACCATAAAGAACTGCCAAATACATCAAATATGTTTTAAATACACAAACATTGGCATAGCATTTCGACATTATTGCTGATCCTGAGAAACGTTTCAAGTACATACCATCATCTGGGGCCAGTCGGCCGGGGAGGAGTAGTCATGTGGTCCCTTCATCTCCACTTTCACTGCATAAAAGTAAGCAAAAATCAGAATATGTATTTTTTTTTATCTTAATTTCAACGTAATCCTCCTCACTGGTGAAGGCAAAGTTGAGCTGCTCGGCCGCATAGTCGTCGTTCTCCATGCCACGGGAGAGTGGCCGCACATTGACGATGAACAAGTACGGGCTGTCCTCCCACGCCTTGGCGACGACACCCAAGGCCTGCCACGACCGCCATGGTGAGGACGTTGTTAACGTGAACTGACGGGAGAAATGTTTCTTACCGGCTTGTCGGGCCAAACAAAGCTCTGATTTGAAGCTTCGCTCTGCATTTAGAAAATAAAAAGATTGAGTATAAAAAACAGACTTTTGTTGTTTTTGGAATAATGAATGGATGGGATTTACCTTTTGGCTGGACAGAGGTTGATATGGATAAAAATCTGCGTAGTACACCTTGATGGGAGGGACATGAGACATGGTTATATTACCTCCAAGGACAGTCATTGATGTTTTTGTTTTGTTTTGCATATTTTTTTTTTTATATTGTGACAGTCACTGGTTTTTCTTCACTTGTAAGATAAATTATTGCTTATTTAACTCATTCCATGACGCTCAAAACTCAAAACACTTGCTGTTTCTGCACCCCGCCCCCCCAAAAAAACAATTATGTAATGTGCTTTTTAAAAAAGAAAATGGTAGTCTACAATATTTAATTTGAATAATATAATTAAAAAGAACTCATCACATTGAACAGTTTGCGCATCCTGATTAATTCATTGCACCTCCTTTCAAGTTGGTCAGTATAATGCAGTCAGTCAATCAGACAAAAAAAAAAAAAAAAGAGGAGTTTCATAACTACTGTAAAGATATTCAATAAATTGCTTGTTTTTCCACAAGAGGATAAAGAATCCATTCCTGTGCAAATTGCTGTATTTGCGACAAAACATTCATAATGTTATGTTAATAATCTATGGTGTTTCATAGTTCATGTTAGCATTAAGCTAGCATCTCTGCCAAACTACTCACTACCGCCATACAATGTCCGTATGTCAAATTTTTGCTTGTGCGTTGAAAAAAAAATACTAAAATCAATCACGTGACAACCACTGTTAGAAACTGAAATGCAGCTTGGCATATTCATGACACCGACCTTGGGCAAGAAGAGAGCCGAGCAGTTTTCAAAGTAGACGGAGCCGCGACTATAGTAGCCGCTCCAGCCCTCCTTAAGCATGTGGTCTATGCCGAACATGTTGGTGGCCTTGCTGTCCTGCGTGGGAAGACGTACTGTGAGCCGCCTGGCTTGGACGCTTCCAACATGGCAGGGTACTTACAGGCGTGTTGAAGATCTCGTTGTAGCACACCGAGGAACGCAAGTACCAGCTGATGTTGAAGGCCAAGTTTCGATCGCATGCGCTGATGTTACCCTGGACTGTCGGCGAGACGGCAAAAAACAATAGTGATACGTTGAATTCTTTTTACAGATAGTTTAAGAATCGCGTATTCAGTAGTTTATCACAACAATTAATCGAATGATAACTAATTTTGGTGCTAGTAAAACTTCAAATCCTTGTCACTACTCACACTTCATGAAGACAGTGGTGTTGGCGTACAACGTCTTGCGGAAGACGGCGTACTGTGTCTGAAATACAAACAAGTCAGGTAAATCTTATCCTTCTACTCAGTGTTGTCAACGTTTACGCTGTATTTAGCAACTATTTTTTAAGAAAGGATATCAAATCTGACGTTTTGTTGTGTTATTGGAGAGTTTGAAGACTGTGACACTCCCTCTATAGAAGGAAAAACTGTGCACTAGTAGACATTCACGCAATACTTGTTAAGTAGTACTCAATGTACTATTAGTGCGCTGATGTCAACTAGTGCACAGGTATTCCTCACTGTCAAGTTGTCAACTATGTTCTAATATGCTAAAGTTGTACTACTAGTGTGCAAAAATGTCACTCTACTAGTGCTTGTTTTCTTACTGAGAACAGAGCACGTACTAGTACACGGACATCGAGGATCTCGGAAAAAAATATTCCAACTGCTCTAATCGCACGTCATTGTTTGTTTGACAGCTAGCCTGGCTAACTAGCTGGCGAGAGAGCTAACCAGCTAGCGGGGCTTTTACAACAAGCACTCCTCAAAAAAAAAAAAAGCGAGGCGTATAAAAACGGTGACACTGACCGAGTTGACGTCCACGTTCCACACGGACACCTCGGCAGTTCTGCCGGCAGGTAAAGCCGCTGCGAGGAACAAGAAAAGGCGAAACAACCGCGCTGCGTAACTTGGCATCTCGGTGGCTTCGGGGTTCTGGATGGAGCATCCGCCTCCTTTCGTCATCATGGATCCCGCTGGCTGACTTGTTAGTGTAGTGCACATTCTAAACACTAGATGTCGACAGATGATGTCTAATGTACCCTCAATTAATTAGTTTGTCCTTATTTAAAAATAAACAAACAAACAAACAAATAAACAAATAAAAGATTTTTGGGTGGGGGAGGGGTTCGTGGTTGGAGCTGGTTATTGTTTCAATTAATTCCAATGGGAAAAGGTTATTTGAGACAAAAGTATTTTTAGCCCGTTCAATTAAACTCGTACCACTACACAATTATAGTCATGATATGCCCTCTTCTAAATGATTTTAAAAATTAAATAGAAATGCTTTTGTTTTGAAATACGACACCGGAAATATAAGTGCCGTCGCACTTCCAGAAAGACGAGTTATAGTAGTTGCAACTTGGCGCTGTCAAAACTTCCAGTATAAAACACACACACGTGAAGTTGTTTCTTTATCCAGAAGGTGTTGATCTGACTGTCTGACAAGAAGCTGTGTCACCTTCCTCCTTTGCTCTTCTTCTTTGCTCGACATGGTGGACGTGAAACAGCCAATTCCCGGGTATCATTTGGAACAATTACTATTAATAACACATTAGATTTAACAACAGAGTCTCACAATGACCTGTTCTGCATACTATTCTTTTGAGCACTGCAAATATATATATAACCAATATTTTTCTTTTAAATTTATTGTTGTACTCTGTGTTTTTCTTGTTCGACAGCGGTGTGCCTGGCGGTGATGGAAAGGACAAGTTTATGAAAAGTCATCAGGTTGCCTTTTACAGGTGTGTCACTTCATCATGATTCCAAACTTTATGTCATTTGTGTCCTTATTTTTGTCGAATTAACATTTTATTATATTATTATATAAAAAAATCAATAAATTAAAAATGTATTTTTTTACTGTTTGATTAGAAAAATGTATACAGCATGAAATGATGTTTAAATAATGTTAACATAATTTAATAGTTGATTTCTACATTACTAACATGTATTTTAGTTTGCTAAAATGTAATTTTCAAAAAAGTATTTAGTGTTGAACTAACATGGATTTAATAATAATAATTCATAAATTTTGATAAATATTATTAAATACATATAGAATTTATGTGTATTTTTTTCTTATATTTTTATAATTTATTAACTTCTTTTTTTTTTTTTTTTCTTCTTAAGAGCTCAGAATTGTTCATTCGGTAGTCTTACCGATTCAACGTCTTGTCATCATTGCTCTTTTTTTTTTTTTTTTTTTTTTTGTGTGTATGTGTGCGTGCGTGCGTTTGCGTGCGTGCGTTTGCGTGTGTTTGCGTGCGTGCGCGTGCGTGCGTGCAAATACGTATAAATTTATACTCATTCATTCACCTAAAACCTTATAAATATCCCATTACCCTTCGCCTTAACCAGGTACTTCAGAATCTTGCCAGAGTCGTGAGGTTTAAATGGTCAGGAGACCAGAGAAAAGGTCAGAAAAAAAAAGAAATAAAGAGAAAAGAAAGGTAAATCAAAGTGAAATCCAGCACCGACCAAACACTTCCTGCCTTCCCCATGATTACAAAATCAAAGTCTTACGCCAACCCCGGAAGCCTCTAAATTCCAGCAAATTTAGCGAGATCTCAAGAGACCAGAGGAAAAACTAAAGAGAGGAAGGAGGGAAGGATCGATAAGGCAGAGTGAGATCCATAGAAGCCAGTACATCCAATCCATCAAAGTGAAGTCCAGCACCAACAAGACCCCTCCTGCGTGGTTACAAAACCAGAGTCTTATGCCAACCCCAGAAACCTCATACTTCTAATAAATTAAGATCTCAAGTGACCAGAGGAAAAACTAAAGAGAGGAAGGAGGGAAGGATAGATAAAGCAAAGTGAGAACCACAGACACCAGCACCAACTGATTCAAGGGGCTGTGGGAGGGAGAGGCTACTTCTGTTGAGTTTCAGTAGATGCTGGTGCGACGGATCTGGCATGCATAAGGACCACCACCAAAGAAAGAAGCCGTCAACCGCGGTCCAGCAAAGCGAGCCCCCCCCCCCTCCCCAGGCCGCGGCAGCACCAAGGCCACCCCCAAGCCAAGCCGACCCAGACACCCGGAACACCCCCGCCCCAGCCCCGGCCCACACCCCCGAGCCCAAGGCCGCAGAACGAGGCCCAGCGGGCCCCCACAGCGCCCCACCGGTCCCCAGCCCCCATCCCCCCACGACCCCCCCGCACCCCACCCAAACCCGCCATCCACCACGACCCAGGCCCCACCACCCCCGACCCCCAAACCCCCGAACACACCCCGACCCCCAGCACCCCACCCCCCACCCACCCATACCTCCACCCCCCCCCAAACAAGCCACCCCCCCCCCGCGAACCCGGCCCCCCGCGAGAACCCCCCCCCGGAAACCGGCACCGGGCAGCAGCGCAGAGAGGGAAGATGTGCCCACCCCACCTCCAGCCGCGTGAGAGTAGCACAGCGGCGGGAGGGGGGAAGCAGAGGAGGAAGCACCAGGGGAGAAGGCGGAACACCAGAACACCGAGCCCGGTGGGGAGAGGCCCCGGTCGTCACGCCAGAGTACTAGTGACACCTAACCCTGTTACTGAGTCCGCCAGCTCGCCGACTGGCGAGCTCTACCCTTACACCGTGAATGTGGCCCCACCCAGTGTATATACAAGTGTGTGCGTGTGGTGCATTAAAATTGGGAGCAGGTGAGTCGGAGCAGAGGGAAAAAATTTCCCCTACTCCGACACACCCGTATCCCCCCCAAAAAAATGAATATGTATATGTGTGGTGCATTAAAAAAGGGAATGGAGGGACAAAGTGGTGGGGCAGGGACACAAATGGGGGGGACCACAGCGCTGCCAGGCACTGCAGTCCATCCCCTCTGATGGCTCCCCGCCCCAACTCACCCCTCCCCTTGGACGTGAGGTGCATTAAAATTGGAGGGGAGTTGAAGGGTGAAGACGGTGTTTCCACCCTTCCCCACCCCACCAAGAAATGTGTTGTGTGCCCTATGTGTATATTTACAAAGTGTATAGTGCAAGCTAGTGAAGTGAGTAAGAGGAGCGACCAGCGGGGTCTCACCCAACCCGGCGGGTGTAGGTGGCACGCCCGCCCCCCAGCACCCCCACCCCCACCCGCCCCCCACCTCATCCACCCGGCACCACAATGGGCGGACAGCCAGCGCAGCAGGGCTACCGGACAGCCCACCGGCCACCGGAGCCCGCCCGGGGCGCCAGGAGTTCTACCGGAGTGGGGCAGGCCCCAAACCCTCGCCCGGCCCCCGGGCCGGGGAGGGAGCCCCAGGCCCAGGGAGAGGGAGGGGGAGGGGCCGCAGGGCAGACAGGGAAGGGGGGGGGGGGGGGGGGAGCGGGGAGAAGACGACAAGAAGGCGAAAGGGCGGCTGCAGGGCAGGAGGGGGGGGGGGGGGGCGGAGGGAGGGCGACAAGGGAAAAGGGACCGGGAGGCAGAGGAGGATGGGCGGGAGGAGGCGAGGAGGGAGAGGCGACGGGGGGGAGGAAGGGGGAGGGGAGAGGGAACCACAGGGCACACCGGAGGCCCACCCACCCCGAACCGCGCCGCCGGGCACGGAGCAGCGGACCGCGCCGGGACGGCACCGCCCCGGGCACCAGGGGAAGCACCCCAACACCGCACCCCACAGGGGGCCTGACAAGGCGAGGTCAAGTAGGACTCAGACGCAGGCGTAAGGTAGGCCACCAAGGCAGCAGGTTTATTTCCGGCCAACAAAGGTCTCCTCTCAAACTGAGAGGAGAACAGGGAGGGGAAAAAGTGGAGAACAAAAAACGCTCCACTAGGGAGGAAAAAACAGGCAAAAGGTACTGGGGACAACAGAAAGCGCTCCGCTAGGGAGGAAAAAGGGCACAAGGCAAAAGGGGTAACTAAAGGCGCTCCAAAAGGGAGGAAAAGGCACAAAAACAAGGCAACATGAACAAGGACATAAGGACTGTGGGACGCTTCCATGCACTGACGGTGACACTTCGGCAACGGAGGGGAGAATGCAGGTGGCTTTTATTGTGTGGGTTGATTGGTGGCAGGTGGTGATAATCATGGGCGGGGACCGGTAATGAGTGAGCGGCAGGAAGGGCAAGTGACCTGGGGTGAGAGGAGAGTTAGGATTTCAGAGTAAAACGGGAAACAGAGACACAAAAATAAAAGCATGAGCCGCCACGCCTGGTGGCGGCGTGACAGTACCCCCCCCTCAACGGCCGGCTCTTGACGGCCCAGGAATGTCAGGGTGATCTTCATAAAATTCATCAATTAACGAGGGATCCACGATGAACCGGGAGGGGACCCATTGCCTTTCCTCCGGGCCGTATCCCTCCCAGTCCACCAGGTATTGTCTTCCGCGGCCCCGATTACGAACATCCAAAAGTTTTCTAACCTTGTAAACGGGGCCGCCTTCAATCATCTCCGGGGGGGGTGGGTCGGGTTCGGAGGGCACCAGTGTGCTTTCATGAACAGGCTTGACTTGGCTGACGTGGAATGTAGGATGAACTCTGAGGGATCGTGGCAGACGGAGTCGAACGGCGGCAGGTCCTATGGACTTGGTTACTGGGAAAGGCCCCACAAATCGCGGGGCCAGCTTTGGACACGGTACCTTGAGTCGGAGGTGTTTGGCCGATAGCCACACCCGCTGGCCTGGGCGGTATTCAGGTGCCGGTCTCCTTTTTCGGTCGGCGGCCCTCTTCACCCGGTCTCCCTGGCGTTGAAGCGCCGTCCGGGCCGCCGACCAGACTTTGTGGCACCGACGGATCATGGCCTGGACCGAGGGGACCGTTGCCTCCTCCTCCAGTTCAGCGAAAAATGGTGGATCGTAGCCGTGGACGCATTTAAACGGGGTGAGACCTGTGGCAGATGTGGGCAATGAGTTGTGCGCAAGTTCGACCCATACCAGATACTTGCTCCAGGCGGTCGGGTTCTGGGAGACAAGGCATCGGAGACCGGTTTCAAGCTGTTGGTTCAGTCGTTCTGCCTGTCCATTGGCCTCAGGGTGGTATCCAGAAGTAAGATTGGCTTTGGCTCCTAGGGCTTTGCAGAACTGTGTCCAGAATCGGGAGACGAACTGTGGTCCACGGTCGGAGACGATGTGCAAGGGAAAACCATAAAATCTGAATATGTGGTGGATCATAACGTCGGCGGTTGCTTTGGCGGTCGGGAGCTTGGACAGTGGAATGAAGTGAACCATCTTGGAGAATCTGTCGACAACTGTGAGAATTGTGGTTTTACCATGGGATGAGGGTAGTCCGGTTACGAAGTCCAATGAGATTTCTGCCCATGGTCTGGATGGGATCGGCAGTGGTTGAAGAAGGCCCATCCGGGACTGAGTTGAGGACTTGTTGCGGGCACAAGTTGGACAGGCAGCGACGTACTCTTTTACGGTGGTTTCCATTGCCGGCCACCAGAATCTCCTGGCAACAGCATACACGGTCCTGCGGACTCCAGGATGACAAAACAGCTGTGAAGTGTGAGCCCAGTGTATCACCTGAGATCGTAGTTCCTCAGGCACGAAGAGTCGACGTGGTGGACAAGACGTGGGGGGAGTGACGTTGCGCAATGCCTCCTTGACATCGTCCTCAATTTGCCATCTCATGGCTCCAACAATGCAATCCCGGGGCAGGATGGTCTCAGGCTCGGCCTCCAATAGCTCGGATTCGTGGATTCTTGACAATGCGTCCGCCTTGACGTTTTTGCTGCCTGGTCTGTAAGTTAACGAGAATACAAAGCGGTTAAAAAACAAGGACCACCTGGCCTGTCGGGGATTGAGTCTTTTGGCCTGGCGTAGGTACTCCAAATTTCGGTGATCGGTCCAGATCACAAAAGGCATTTCAGCGCCTTCCAGCCAGTGTCTCCATTCTTCTAGGGCCACTTTTACAGCGAGAAGCTCCCGATCTCCGACTGAGTAATTGCACTCAGCCTTGGATAATTTTCGTGAAAGAAATGCGCAGGGATGTGTCTTGCCGTCCTCTTGACAACGCTGGGACAGCACCGCCCCAATTCCAACACTGGAGGCGTCTACTTCCACCACGAACTGGCGTTTGGGGTCTGGGACTCTGAGAATTGGGGCATTGGTGAAGCGTGCTTTTAAGTCTTTGAATGCCTTTTCGGCTTCCGGGTTCCATGAAAAACGGACTTGTGGGGAGGTCAAGGCGTGTAGGGGGGCGGCAATGGTGCTGAAGCTTCTTATGAATCTGCGGTAGAAGTTGGCGAATCCGAGGAACTGTTGAACTTTCTTCCGGGAGTCTGGCGTGGGCCACTCTCGTACGGCGCTGACCTTGTCCGCGTCCATTTTCACCTTCCCTGGTGACACGATGAATCCCAGGAAGGAGATGGTGTTAACATGAAATAGGCTCTTCTCAGCTTTCACGTACAGATGGTGATCCAAAAGACGTTGGCGTACTCGGTTTACGTGGTCTCGATGGCTCATTAGGTCAGGTGAGTAGATCAGAATGTCATCCAAGTAAACATACACGAAGTGATCTATGAAGTCCTTGAGTACCTCATTTATCATTGCCTGGAAGACGGCGGGAGCATTCGTGAGGCCAAATGGCATGACCAGGTATTCATAATGTCCCCGAGGAGTGTTGAAGCCTGTCTTCCATTCGTCTCCCTCACGGATCCGAATGAGGTGATAGGCATTCCGCAGATCGAGCTTCGTGAAGATCTTGGCTTGTTGCAGCTGATCGAACACAGAGGACATCAAGGGCAATGGGTACCGGTTCTTGACAGTGATGTCATTCAAAGGACTGTAATCAATGCAGGGGCGTAGGGATCCATCCTTTTTACTCACAAAGAAAAAGCCTGCTCCTGCAGGCGAGGAAGACGGTCGGATGAGGCCGGCTTTCAAGGAGTCATCAATGTAGTTGTTCATGGCCTGGCGTTCGGGTCCTGAGACTGAGTACAGTCTCCCCTTGGGAATGGTTGAACCGGGAATCAGATCGATCGGGCAGTCATATGGGCGGTGTGGAGGGAGAGTCATGGCTTTGGTCTTGCTGAAGACCTCCCGCAGATGGTGGTAGCAGGAGGGAACAGTGTGCAAGTTCGGGTACTCTTCTTGAGCCGGTGGGACGAGAGTCACCTGGTGAACCTGGGCTGTGGAGTTTCGGAGTGCGGGTTGTTCCGACCCGTGAGAGCTGCAGTCCTTTCCCCACTCCAGAACAACGCCAGTGTTCCAGTCGATTCTGGGGCTATGTAGACACAGCCAAGGGTGTCCCAGCACCAAAGTGGGGGAAGCAGCGTGGAAAACGTGGAAACGGAGAGTCTCGAAGTGAGGTCCGATTCGGACTTCCAGAGGTTCAGTAATATGGGTGATTTTGAAGAGCTCCTTGCCATTCAGCGCTTTAGCCAGGATGGTCGCGGAAAGGGGTTCGGTGGAGCATCGTATTTGCCTTACGAGCTCCCAGTCCATGAGACTTTCGTCGGATCCGGAGTCGATAAGGGCTGACAGAACTGTGGTGACATTGTGGTGAGTTATCTGAATTTGCGTGAGTCTGTGGTTCTTGGCTGGTCGGGGTGACGGAGAACTCACTGGAGGATTGCCCTTCGTGGTGCAGGCTTCCACCAAGTGTCCAAGACCACCACAATAATAGCAACGGCCCTCTCGGCGTCGGCGCTGTCTCTCCTCCGGCGAAAGCCGAGCCCTTCCCAGTTGCATGGGTTCGTCGCTGGCGAGGTCCACCTCTCCTGGTTCCGGTCGGGAAGGAAAGATGGGTCGCAGCCTTCTGGCCTCCGGTGGCCGCGTCCAGGGGGTGGGTTCCTCCCTCCTTCGCGGTCCGCCGATCTTGGCCAGCTCCTGACGACGATGATCGGTCCGGATGGCGAGGGAAATCAAGGCGTCCAAGTCCGCGGGGAGATCTACGGGAACCAGAAGCTCTTGAATGGCAGGTGAGAGTCCTTTCAAAAAATGGTCGTGAAGTGCGATGGCGTTCCAGCCACTGTTTGTTGCCAACGTTCGAAAGCGAACTGCATAGTCGCTGACAGATTCTTTGCCTTGCTGAAGTCGGCTCAGTGCTCGTGCCTTCTCTCGGTCATTGTTTTCTGGATCAAAAACTTGGCGCAAAGCGATTTGAAAGTCCTGTACGCTTTGGCAGACCGAGGAACCCCTGGCCCATTCCGCAGTCGCCCAGGTTTTGGCCCGACCCGTCAGGTGAGACACCATGAAGGCCACTCGGGATCGGGCTGTGGGAAATGCCTGTGGTAACTGTTCATAATGAATGTCGCATTCCGTGAGGAAAGTCTGACAGCGTCCGGGTTCACCGGAGTATCGTTCTGGGGAGGCCAGTCTCAATCCTACCCCGGTGAATGGCGTGGTCGATACAGAGAACTCAGGGTGAGGAATCTGTCCAGTGGGAGCTGGCGCTCGACGCCGTGAAAGGCTTACCAGCTCGTGGACCTGGCTGGTCAATTCCTCCATCCGGAACAGCATGGTCTGTTGGATCCGGTCCTGGTTGTTGAGCCGGGCCTCCTGGCTCTGCAGTGCGGCCTCGACCGTGCCTGCTGGGTCCATGCTGGCCGAAGTGTACTGACAAGGCGAGGTCAAGTAGGACTCAGACGCAGGCGTAAGGTAGGCCACCAAGGCAGCAGGTTTATTTCCGGCCAACAAAGGTCTCCTCTCAAACTGAGAGGAGAACAGGGAGGGGAAAAAGTGGAGAACAAAAAACGCTCCACTAGGGAGGAAAAAACAGGCAAAAGGTACTGGGGACAACAGAAAGCGCTCCGCTAGGGAGGAAAAAGGGCACAAGGCAAAAGGGGTAACTAAAGGCGCTCCAAAAGGGAGGAAAAGGCACAAAAACAAGGCAACAACGCTAGGCAACATGAACAAGGACATAAGGACTGTGGGACGCTTCCATGCACTGACGGTGACACTTCGGCAACGGAGGGGAGAATGCAGGTGGCTTTTATTGTGTGGGTTGATTGGTGGCAGGTGGTGATAATCATGGGCGGGGACCGGTAATGAGTGAGCGGCAGGAAGGGCAAGTGACCTGGGGTGAGAGGAGAGTTAGGATTTCAGAGTAAAACGGGAAACAGAGACACAAAAATAAAAGCATGAGCCGCCACGCCTGGTGGCGGCGTGACAGGGCCCAGGGAGCGGCCAAGACGCAACCGCCACCGAGCAGACAACGGGGGGGCAGAACCACCCCCGCCCGACCACAGGGGACGGCGTCAAGAAAATTGACTAATTAGCATGCAGTAACACCAAGTGTTGATGCTTAGTGCCCACTAGAAATAGATCTTAAGGAGTTAATGAGTATAGTGTCGTATAGTGTGGTATGCTAATTTATTAACTTTTTAACATTTATTTCCTAAGACATTGTTAATGGATTTTTTCCTACCTTAAAAAGAAATGTAAGATTTTTTTAACATAAACGATTTTACTTTACCTTTTACTTTACTTAATTGAAAAAAATATATATATATACATTTAATTTCCTCACTGACATTTTTAAATGTGATTAGATAACAAAATACTGCTGAGTGTTAATACAGAAAAGCAAGTAATTTTAAAAATCAAATTAATCATAATATTACATAATATTAATTACAATAAACATTTATTTTATTTCAGTTTTTGATTTTCAATTGTTTTTAATTTATAAAGCATACATTAAAAGTCATGTCACTTTTACATTTTATTTTTATTTTTTGCAAGACGGCAGATGCAGGGACCCAAAATGCAGTACCAAGCCCTTTTGGATACACTTGTGCTCAACGAACAGGGAGCTCGCTTTGAGTTGCTGGAACCAGACATACAGGTATGAACGTAGGTATGCATGTTATTTAAAACAGTGATTCCCTACCAGTGTGCCATGGCACACTGGTGTACCATGAGAGGTTGTCAGGTGTGCCACAAGAAAATATCCAGTGTTAGTTATTTGGAAGGATGAAAAACGACTTATTTTCTATTGAAAAAATGTTTTTTGTTAAGCTATCTATATATGCCAACCCCTTCTGATAACAGGCAGTACTATTAATTAGGGATAGGCGAGTATCGACACCAGGTATCGGTATCGGGCCGATACCAGCCTTTTTTCAAGTACTCGAGTACTCGTGACACAGACGAGTACAAGCGACCGATGGCAGAGGGGGAAGACGTTAAGTGAGTCCTCCTTGCCTGTAACTGGCGCTAGCTTGCAGCAGTTTTTCACCAAAACTTCACCGGTTTGGAAATACTTCAAAAATGTGAATGTTAAACTAAAAGAGCATTTTTGTGTTTTATTTTTAGCGTTAAGACTATTGAAGAGTGACTGTGCTGTTTTTTTGTAAAAATTAAAGGAAATATAATGTTTAAAAATATCTTTTAGTGATTTTTTTTATTTGTCAAAATGTACTACTGGTATCGGCAGTTGGTATTGGTATCGGTGAGTACTGAGGGTCTGAGTATTGGTATCGGTCTGAAAAAAAGTGGTATCGAACATCCCTACTATTAACCCGTAATTAAAGTACACTCGATGAAGGTACATAACCTGTGTATCCACTTTTTGTGAACCGTTTTGCTAAGTGTGCCATGAGATGTTTTTTTTTCTTGGCTCGGTAAAAGTTGTGAAACACTGATACAAAAGAACTAACATGAAAAAATATATATTCAAAAAATAATAAGAAGGAATCGACCAACAGTCAGAAATGCTTAATATGTTTCTAAAGTTGCACCTGGAGTGTGTGCGTTCAACAAATGCTCCTTCATTTGCCAACGGATTACATTCAAGGCACGTCGCCGCTCTATTTACTTTTCCTATATGTGTACTGGGAACCAAACACAGTTGACAGTTTTTCCTTGTTTGTTTATTCTTTCTGCAGAGCAAGCTGCTTGTGTGCGTGTCGCCTTGCAAGAACGACACGGTCAGGATCGTCATTGACGAACTGATTCCCATCAAAGCACGCTACAGGGTCCAGGATGTGCTCACCCAGGAGCCGCAGTGTGAAAAGTGAGTGCGGTCACACATAGCGCGGGTCGAATTGAGCCGGTTTAAGGGTTAAAAAATCCAAAACTGTTTCATCAAAGCTCATTTTGTATATGGAATCAAAAAAACAACATGAGTTTGACTATACTTCTTGGTGATGTCACTCTATACCTCTTTGTTGTTGTGATGTCATTATCCAACTCTTTGATGTCACCATGCACCTCTTTGACTTTATATATGTACCTTTACATCACACATCACCTTTACTATTTGATGTCAATGCAAACCTCATTAAAAAAAAAAATCTTTCATCTCTTTGATGTCAACCTACCCTTCGGACTCAAGCCTACACCTTTTGCCATCATCCTACACCACCACTTTGGAACATTATACACCTCTTCGATGTCATCCTACATCTCATTGATGTGATTGCAAACCTCATTGAAGTAATCATGAACCTCTTTGACATCAGCGTACACCTCTCCGACACAACCCTATACCCATTTTATCATCATCCTACAACTCTTTGCACCATCATGCACCTCTTTGATGTCATCCTACACCTTTGATGTCTGACGTCATTCTGCTTTTTGATGTCATCATGCACCTCTTTGGCATCATAGACATCTCTTGGCTGATATGCATTTTACATCACTCTACTGTTATTATGCACCTCTTTGATCTCATTGTAAACCTCATTGAAGTCATCATCAAATCTCTTTGAGATCCACCTACACCTCTGAAATAACTACACCTTTTACTGTCCTCCGACACTTCTTTGTATCATGCACCTCTTTACACATCTCTTCAGTTATATCCACCTCATTACTGTCATAATATACCTCTTTGACATCACACTTGTTTTTTCTCTTTTCCTATACCTCTTTGACATCATCCTACACTTATGACACTGCCCTACACTTTTTAATTGTCATCCTGCACCTCCTTGTAGTCCTCATACACCTCTTTGATGTCATCCTACACCTCTTTGTATCCATCATGAACTGTCTTGGTGTCATCCTACATTGTTTTGTAGTCATACACCTCTTTGATGGCATACTACAACTCTGTCATCTTACCTCTTACATAGATATCACCATGCGCCTCTTTGACCTTTACCTTGTGTCACACTGCACTTCTTTAATATCACCATGCTTTACTGTCGCCATGTCATCAGAGACACCATACATCTCTTTGAGGTCATCACTCACCTGTTTGACCTTATAATAAACTTCCTTAACGTCCTTATATGCCTCTTTGACATTGCAATACTTGATATTTTTCACACACCTGTGACGACCTTGCTTGACATTGTCCCACCTCTTTGACATCATCATGTGGGCAGGGTGAGACTGGAGGAGCAGCAGGCAGACTCTGTGATGCTCTCCTGGGCCTCGGGGCTCTACAGGTGCCGCGTGTGGCGCCAACCTTTCCGCGTGGAGCTCCTGTGCGAGGAACAAGCGGTGGTGACGTTCAACTCGCAAAGCAAGCTGTGGTTTGAGAATATGCGAGAATGTCCCCAGGAGTGAGCATCTCATTTATCGGTACATGGCAATTAACAGTATTCAACATAACAGACATGTTTGTTTTTGGTGTGTTTCTCTCAGGGCCAATGTGAAAAGTGAGGTAGGACACCACAAAATGGCCAAAGCGTTTTGTTTCATGATTCTTTGATCATTATTGTCTCCTCTTTCTAACAGCAGGAAGACGACAACCTGTGGAGAGAGACATTCAGGAACTTTGTGGACATCAAAGCGAATGGTTTGGGTTCACCTCTCTAATGATATTGCCAGCTTGCTAGCTTAGCTGTGATAGCAGCTATGCTAATTAGCCAAGGACAAGCTTTGATATCAAAATATATAATGTCATTTTTACTGAGTCATATTTGCAGAGTCATAAGGAAGACATATAAACAAATCATCCCCCCCAAAAAAATTAATATAGTTGATATGCAATGAATGTTTTCTTGAAGTGTGCCGCTGTGTGTTTCACCGCATAGGACCCACTAGCATTGGCGCTGACTTGCGTCTCCACGGATTCCAGGATGTGTTTGGCGTGCCAGAGCATTCCGACACTCTCCGCCTGGCAGACACCAGGTCAGTCAATAAATAAATCCTTTACTTGTACATATTGTCCTGTTTTTGCCAAATGTGTTTGTTGTGACATTAGTTATTCTTTCACTCTTACATTTGAGTCCTTTTCCTAGAGTGATCCAAAATACACAAAAATGAAAATATTATATTTTAAAAAGTCATTTGTTGTACATTGAGACTATTCCGTGTCAAAGTTGACCTGGGTCTCTTAAAAGATGTGTATAAAATATGTCTGAGACTAGAGCTGAACGGAGACCGGTCTGCCACATTAGAAAAACAAGAGCAGCAGGCCTTGGGCTCGCACGAAAATTAAGACCCATCAGCATTTGCGCCCAGTCAGAAATGCGCTGTCTACAAAAACTGAGCCCTAAGAGTCCAAGTCATACATGTGGATTTTTATGGGACGTTGGAGATAGAGTCCACAAGGAGTTTGAATCACTCCAGATAACTGTTTGCGTCTCCACCACATTTGCACAGATTCGTTTATCTGTGAACGGGCATGAGGGAATCTCAAAACAGTGAAAGAGTAAAAGCAGCATCAGGACTCAGAGAGGTCAAAATTGACTGCCAAGTACCTGCTCCAATGTTCCCCCAGAGATGACGAACCTTACCGGCTGTACAACTTGGACGTCTTTGCGTATGAGATGAACAGCCATCTGGGCGTGTACGGCAGCGTCCCGCTTGTTGTGGCTCACAAGCAGGACCGAACTTTGGGAGTCTTTTGGCTCAACGCCTCGGACTCGTTTGTACACATCAACTATAGCCAGGTACTGGTGATCCAGTTCAAGTTTTTACTCAGAAGACTGTATTCCTAGTCCTTGGTCTTGTCTCAGTCTTTAGTCCTAAATCCTGGTTAAAGTCCACTTTCAGGCTTTTGTCTTGAGTCCTGTCTTTAAATCTAAGTCTAAAGTCCTTAGTCTTATATCTTCTGAGTCCTAAATCCTATTCTAATTCTTAGTCCTTAATACTGTTTTGATCTTTAATGTGTCTTAGTTTTTCACTCTGCCTTGTACTAGGTACCAGTTTGTAGTTCAAATTCTTGTTCCTTAGTCCTGCTTTGGTCTTTATTCCTGCAGGAGTCATTTGCTGTGACTTAATATTTAGTACTAAATCCAAGTCTTTTGTCCTATCCTCTAATCTCTAGTCTTTAATGATGTTAGTCTTTAGTCCTTTCTCAGTCTTTAGTCTTAGTGATAGTCCTTAGTCCCGTTTTATTTCTTAGACCTGATTCAGTCTAGCTCTAATAGATAATTATCTAATTTTATTGAACTTCCTGCAGGAAGACAATCTGCCCCACACCGACGTCCACTGGATGTCCGAGATCGGAGTGATAGACTGCATGGTCCTGCTGGGCCCAACTCCGGCGCAGATGTACCGACAGTACGCTGAGCTGACGGGTATGTGGGTGACAGATCACAAGCACCAATTTCCCAGACGTAAACGTAATGGTCACAATGTAGACGATTTGGAATCCTTCATTCACTCACTCCCTAATCACGACATATGGATTTTTAACAGACGTCTTTGTCAACTACA
Source organism: Festucalex cinctus (assembly GCF_051991245.1). Classification (NCBI taxonomy): domain Eukaryota; kingdom Metazoa; phylum Chordata; class Actinopteri; order Syngnathiformes; family Syngnathidae; genus Festucalex; species Festucalex cinctus. The sequence goes on along the minus strand of NC_135422.1, from coordinate 13,501,830 downwards.
ATCTGTCTGCTGCATCTCCTTTCTAACACCAACTGTCCTCTTCCTCTCTTTCCTGGTAGCTTCATACTCATCAAACATCTGCCGCTATACTCTCTCCCCACCACTGGACCTATCCAAACCATCTAAGTTGGTTCTCTAACTTTCCCCCCCCAAAACTAACCTTGGCTGTTCGCCATTTCCAGCTCTGCTTCCCATCGTTTCTTCAGAGCCACTGTCTCTAATCCGTACATCATGGATAGCCTCACCACTTTCTTTCCACTTCATCCTAGCACTCTTATCTATCACGCAACACCCCTGACACATTCCTCAACCCTTTCCAACCTTCTTGGATCTCCCTGCTCCAGGTTACCAGGTCCTCCCACCTCTGTTCACCCTGGGTTACCACCATTCGCGCTGGGATGACGACACCCAAGATGCCGTGGCAGAAGTGGATGACAAGTTTGACCACCATCACATCCCGTACGATGTCATGTGGCTGGATATTGAACACACGGACGGGAAGCGCTTCTTCACCTGGAACCCCAAGCTGTTTCCTGACCCGGCCCGCCTGCAGCGCCACCTGGAGGAAAAGAACAGGAAGGTCCGTCACCTGTTTTCTAGCCTTAATCCTGTGCTATTATAGCGATCTGTCTTAATTTTAAGTACCAAGTCCCAGTCTTTAGTCCTATGTCCTAGTCTTTGGTACTAATTCTTACTCTTCGTCTTTAGTATTAAGTCCTAGTATGTAGTCCCAGTTAAGAGACATTAGTACTATATACTAATCTTTAGGCATAAGTCTTTAGTCCTAATCCTGAGTCTTAGTACTACCGATCTTTAGTCCTAAATCTTATTTCTTTATTCAGTTGTTCCAAAGTCTGAGTCTGTTTTCTGATTTCAGCTGGTGGTCATCATTGATCCACCTATCATGGTTGATCCTGATTGGTCGCTGTACCGTGAAGGGCTGGACGGAGGTCATTTCGTCCTGGACAGAGAGGGGCAAATATACAAGGGCACTTCCTGGGCAGGCGACTCTCATTATCCCGATTTCAGCAGCCCTCACACGCGGGCCTGGTATGCCAAGTGTTTTTCCCTGGCTCGATATAAGGTTAGTGTGAAAATGATGTTTCGGCCCACTTCATTTACCACTCTGGTCACACATCGGAGTCTTTTGTTCCACCTTTGACATTATGGTCTTTTGTCTCTTGACACCAATAGTAGTAGTAGTAAGAATTCCTATCAACCATGTCAAGCCAAAGAACCTCATAAGTGACCTAAAAAAATGACCTAATATGGTTACTCGTTTGAGACCCCTTGGAATTGCTTTTGTGATGTGTTTCTCGACGCAGGGCTCGACACCATCGTTGCACGCGTGGGCTGACATGAACGAACCGACTGTGTTCTCCGGGCCTGAGTTGACATTGCCTAAGGATGCGTTGCAATATGGGGGCTGGGAACACCGCAACTTGCACAACCTGTACGGCTTTTACCAGGTGAAGGGAATAGCAAAAACAGTAAAAGATACTCAAACAAATATTGACTTGACTGGCATATTTGAACAAAAAATTTTATTCAGTAAAAGCGGAAAGCTGGTGGAATCCGCTTGAGGCTCTGAGCTAACATTCAAATTGAGTCAGTTGGATGTATCAAATAAGATTATGTAGTGGAGAAAACGATATAATCCATTGCTTAATGACATAGCCTAAAACCAGCTGTGTATCATTTATGTTTCCATTTTGAATTGTTAATTAAAAATGAAAAGATATGGAACACTGATTTTTTTTTTTTTTTGTAATTTAACAAAAAAATAATTTAACATTGGTCTTTCTAGCTCTAACTATAACAGTAATTTAAGAAACTAACTTCGAGATTCAACACTGTAAGCTAATGTCTGAAGCCAACTTTGGCAGCTAACTTCAGAAGCTAACATGGAAAGCTATCGTTAGAGGTAATATTGAAGCTAATAACGAGAGCTAACTATATGAAATAATGTTGACACTAATGGTAAAGCAACATTTGAAAACATAATGCTGGAGAAAAAATCAGAAGACAACGCTGAGCTAATGTTATAGGTAAATTTTGAAGCTAACATTGACGCAAACATCGGAAGCTAACATTGGTCTTCCATTGTTTCTAACTTTGGAGCTAAGCTGTGGCCAACAGAATCTACTGCGTGAGTGTGCTCATTGTGTTTTAATGTTCTCCCGACATTTAGTAAATCGGTGAGTGTGGCTCGCCTTTCCTACGTTTAGTATACATCTCTGAAAAGTGTGTTTTGTATACTTTACTACTTTCAAAAAGTGTTTTAAGCGTGTCGGAGCTTTTGGCTGATGCCAATCTGTAAAGTATCTCCTGCACTTTCTTCTCTCCTAGCAAATGGCGGCAGTGGACGGCCTGTTGACTCGCTCCGGTGGCACCGAGAGACCTTTCGTCCTGTCTCGCGCCTTCTTCGCCGGGACTCAGAGACTAGGTTTGCGACACAACTTTGGATTCTAGTACAAAATGAAACCATGAGCACCAAGTGTTTGTCACGAAGGAGCGGTGTGGACTGGCGACAACCTCGCTACTTGGGAGTATCTGAAGATGTCCATTCCTATGTGTCTGTCTATGTGCGTAACCGGCCTCTCGTTTTGCGGAGGTGAGTCCCACAAAATATAGTTCCTCCAGTCTGGATCCCATAAGAAGACAATCTGTTGTATGTACATTTGTGCCATTTCAGCCGACATTGGCGGCTTCATTCCGGAGCCGAGCACTGAGTTGCTGGTCCGTTGGTACCAAGCCTCCTATCTGCAGCCCTTCTTCCGAGGCCACTCGTCGATGAACACGACGCGCCGGGAGCCCTGGCTGTTCAACAAGGAGGTGACGGACATGATCCGAAGTGTCATTGAAGAGCGGTACAGGACCACGGCCCTTTGCCTACAATTGCATTCGCCTCATTTGAAACGAATAATAACAAGCATCTGGATTCTCAGCTACCGCTTGCTGCCATACTGGTACACTCTCTTCTACCGTGCTCACACCGACGGCCTGCCAGTGCTCAGGTCAGTGCTGCTGTTCGCTAGATAAGATTGGATAACACTAATTGGTTATAAAAATGCAAGTAAACTACATCTGTCATGTTCTGAGTTTTATGTTAGTAACTGTACTTGTGATGTATTGAGTAGGGATTGAATAAATCATTTACTAACTGTACTTGAGTTGCATTGTGGGGAGGTGGGTTGGTTGATTAGTTTACTGGTTAGTGGGTTAGGCAATTTTCACCCTCATAAAACCATTTACCTAAACCTCTGTTTTCAGTGACATTTGGTTAGTTAGTTAGTTAGTTAGTTAGTTAGTCAGTTAGTTGCCATCATAACCTTTAGGAACTGTATTTGTGATTTGAGTAGCATTTAGGTAGGTGGGTTAGTTTATTTGGTAAGTGGGTTTGCCCATTTTGACCAACATTTCAGTAACATTTTTGGGTTAGTTACTTCAAAAAATCTTTATGTGATGTTTGAGTAGCATTTTGGGTGGGTTAGTTAGTTAGTTAGTTAGTTAGTTAGTTAGTTAGTTAGTTATTAGGTTTTAACCATTATAAATCCTTTACTAGCTGTATGTGAATTGCATTGTGGGTATTTGGGTTAGTTTCTTTGGTTAGTGGGGTTGGTGAATTTTCACCCTCATAAAACCATTTATTTAAATCGTTGATGTTTTCAGTGACATTTAGTTAGTTAGTTAGTTGGTTAGTTAGTTGGTTAGTTAGTTGCCATCATAACCTTTACTATCTGTATTTGTGATGTTTGAGTAGCATTTTGGGTGGGTTGGCCACTGGCTTGTTTAGTTGGTTAAATGGTTAGTTAATTTTTATAAAGTTGTGCTTGAAAGTTTACAAACCCTAGGGGTTGTGACCCCCAATCAAGATTGAGCAGATTAAACCAACAAACAAAAACAAAAAAGTCTTGCCGATTAAACTAACAAACAAAAACAAAAAAAAGTCTTGCCGTGTATAGTGGTTGTTGGACTGGACAGGACTACAGGACTGAACTAGAAAAAGTTGTCTTTTTAGATGTAGAGCTCTTGTATGAGGTCTCATTTGATTTTGTGGGTGTCCCTAAAGTATGCTACTTTATGTTCAGGCCTCTGTGGATAGAGTTCCCTCAAGAGAAGAGCATCTTCAGCGTGGAACACCAGTACATGCTTGGTGATGTAACTTTTTGTACTTTTTCAACCACCACAAACGTTCTTTGCTCCGTTAATTAATATTGGGATTAATATGGGAGGCGGCATGGCTCACTGGTATGGTGGTCGTCTCCCAACCCAGAGGTTGTGGGTTCGATCCCAGGCCATTGTGACCACGTCGAAGTATCCTTGAGCAAGATACTGAACCCCCAATTGCTCCTGATGCTGCGTCATCAGTAGGTGAATGGGTAGTCAAAAATGTAAAGCGCTTTGAGGGCCTTGAAGGTGGAAAAGCGCTATATAAATGAAGTGCCATTTGCCATTTGCCATTCATGTTGAACACAGGAGATGCGCTGATGGCGTGTCCCGTCACGCAATCCGGCATTGCGGAACTTCAAGTCATACTTCCTGGAGCGGAGCAGGTAGCTTCAATATTGATTCAAGACTTTAACTGTAAAATATATTGATTTTTCTTGTATTTTAGCTTTGGTATGACATCAAATCGGCGGAGGTTCACCAAGGAGGCGGGACGCTGAGTTTTTCAGTAACCTTGGATACGGTAAATGTTTTGCTTGGATCTTGCCTCAATTATGACGCCTCAGTCAACATGACGCTTTCCTGGAGAAATATCATCCAATATTTGCTTAAGAAAAGAAGCAATGTAGACAGAAGCCAGCAGAACCCACAAACTGTCAACTAAACTAACTAAATAATGGACTAACTATTGTAAAGAATCAACTAACGATCCAGCATGACTGGCTGACCAACCAACCGGCTGAATACTAACTAACAAGCCACCTAACTATCTAACTGAAACAATCTACCTAATGACCCAACCTGATTGACTGAATAGCTAACTAATAAACCAACCACCACGCTAGCTAACTGGCCAACCTTCCTGACTGATGGCCCAATAAACTAACAAACTCACCAACACCATCAAACCGACTAACATGATGGCAACAATTGACTAATCTAACTAACTAACTAACTAACTAACTAACTAACTATTGTAAAGAATTAACTACGACCCAACATGACTGGCTGACCAATCAACCGGCTGAATACTAACTAACGAGCCACCTAACCATCTAACTGAAACAATCTAACTAATGACCCAATCTGATAAACCAACCAACCCACTAGCTAACGGCCCAATCAACTAACAAACCCACCAACACCATCAAACCGAATAACATGATGGCAACAATTGACTAATGTAACAACTAACTAACTAACCAACCACCTACTTACCTATCTACCTACCTACCTACCTACCTACCTACCTAACTAACTAACTAACTAACTAACTAACTAACTAACCAACCAACCAACCATCTCAAAATACCACCCAAAACATCACACACGGTTAATAAAAGTTTTATGATGGGAACAACTGGCTAAATAGCTGAACAACCAACTAACTAACCAATCAAGCAACTGTGTTAAAAATGTTACTCAAAACATTACAAGTACAGTTTATACTGTAAATGTTTTATTACTAACTAACCAACTCACCAACCGTCTGTCTGTTATTCCATAGTGGCAAAACAGTGAAAGAGTTTTTGTATTTTTTGACAACTAACCAACTAGCTAGCTAGTTGGCTAAGAAGTTGAGACACATCACGGAAGGAAACAGTTCCTTCTCAAAAGCAAAATACCAAAGACCACAAGGAGCCAACTTAACAGCTGGTATAACTGTTAGAGGAGTACATCATCTTCCTTTAACTAGTTCAGGGACTAGCTAACCACTGCTGTGAACAAACGTATCCATTTTGTGCAATGTCATCAGATTCCGGTGTTCCAGCGAGGCGGTACGATGGTATGCCGCGCCACAGAGGTCGGGACTTGTACCACCAACCTCCAGAAGACGCCCCTTGCCATCACGGTGGCTCTGGACTCTCAGGTGAGAGGAGGAAAGTGGATTGTCGCAGGTGCAGCATAGCGGGACTAAAGTACAGGCCCCTACATTCCGTTTCATCATTCCAAATCTCCTGCAGGATTCCGCCAATGGTGAGGTGTACCTGGACGACGGTCGCACCTTCTCCTACCGCGACAAGCGGGAGTTCTGCCTGCGCTCCTTCCGCATGCTGGCGGGACGCCTGCGGTGCCGGTGAGTTCTCCCTCCTCCTCACCAGATTTTCATAACATGACATGACAACCCCGTCGCCCGGCAGCGCCGTCGGCGAAGCGGGAAGCTACAAGTGCGGCATAGCGGTGCGCTCGGTGGACATCTTGGGGGTGCGGGACAAGCCGTCAGCGGTGCTGGTCTACGAGGCAGGGGCGGCCGAGGGCGTCTCGGTGGAGTACCAGTACGAGCCAGAGCGGCGCTTGCTCAGCATCGGTAACTTGGAGCTCAGCGTGGACGACGACTGGGACATAGAGATATGTTGACTTTGTGTCATAGTAGTTGAATTATGGGCTGCTCAAAAAAATAAATCACGCATTTAAGATTAAGATGACTGATTTCCTGTCTTTATTGCATTTATATTAGGGGTATGCGTATCTCCAATAAAATAATTTCAACATGCATTTTATTGCCACTTTCAGAATAGAGGTTGGTAGGTTAACAGGTTGGTCACTTGGTTGATTGGTTAGTTAGTTGGTTGTTCAACTAGTTAGCCAGTTGTTCCCATCATAAAACTTGTATTATTTTATTGTTTTGGGTAGTATTTTGTACGGCTCGGTATCGATTTCAATTTCTTCAATCGATCCGCTTTCAATTCACAAGAATTCAGTTAGATTCAATTGCGATTTTTCCCGATCCGATATTGACTAATTATGGAACATCAATTCTTTTGACATAAAGATGATTTGCATCAACAAGAATAAGATGAAAATAATTTCATAATTGAAATTCAACAACTGTAAATACTGTATAAATTAAAAAAAGAAGATTCTGCCTTGTCTTAAAGTGCAACAAATCAGGTCTTTCATAAATGTAAGAAAATACTTTTAAATTCATGTACAATTTCAAAATTTCAAGAAAACAGTTAAGATACAAAAAAATGCCTTTAAAATTAAATTTTCATAAGAATTTATGAAAAAATGAGATATTAAAATAATAATAATAATAATTTGATATTGATTATTTATTTTTTTTTTTTGCCATTTTGGTTGGTTGGTTCAATCATTGGTGAGTTGGTCAGTCAGGTCGGTTCCTTAGTTAATCAGATTGAATAATTTAGCACATATGTACATATATACTACGATTGGTTCAGGGTGTACCCCGACTACTGCCCGAGGTCAGCTGGGATAGGCTCCAGCACCTCCGCGACCCTTGTGAGTAGCAAGCGGTTAAGAAAACGAATGGATGGATGATGGATGGATGGATGGATGGATGGATGGATGGATATACATATATGTACACATATAAATATACATATACATGGGAGTCTCCTCTAACTGCTGTGCCAACATTTTTTGGGTACTTTTCCGTTTTTTTGTCCCTTTCGAAGACAATCTGGCGCAGAGGTGGAAGGACTGGCGTGCTCCAAATGGGTTCTTGCTGAGACTGCTCGACGCTGAGTTCCATTGAGAGGCGCTTGAATGCCTTCTGCTGAGGCAGGGCATCCAGTGGCCATGCTTTGGATGGCCTCCGGCGTGGCCCGTTGGCCTTTGTGTCACCCAACAATGACCAACGCGCCATTGTGCGTCGGCCCAATGGTCACACACACACACAATGTATGCGTACGTGTGTGTTATGTGCCATTCTGTGCATGTATGTTGGCTGAATTTACTTTTTCTGAGCGTTCAGAGGCGGAGGCTGCGTCACCGCCGCGGGGGAACCAATCAGCCACTTGTTCTTTGGATTTATGCCAGCGTGTCCAGCTTGGAGACTTTAGTCCAAGTGGCAACATTGGGGCAAAAAACAAGCACAAACTCACGCACGCCGCACCATAGAAGGTGAGCGAGAGAGAGCGAGGGGGGGGACGAGATGCCCTACACACCGTCTGGTTTTTTTTGCGACCGGCTCATCCGGGAGCGGGAGCGGCGCGACGGCGAAGGCACCCTCAACAAGCCGCTGCGCTTCAACGGCCAGGACTTTGGCGCCCTGCGGCGGGAGTACGTCCAGCGCGGGACCATCTTTGACGACGACTCCTTCCCGGCCAGCATCGAGTCGCTGGGCTTCAGAGACCTTGGACACAAGTCCAACAAGGTCAAGAACATTGTTTGGAGGAGGCCCAAGGTAGGAGGGAGGGAGGATGGATGGATGGATGGATGGATGGATGGATGGATGGATGATTGACTGGGGGAATTAATCACGTGGGGTGGATGGGGTTCTATGCAAAGCAGTTTGAGTGTGCATTTACAGTATTCCATATTTTTGAGGTTCATGTACAATTTGGAACGAGTTTTACTGGTAAGGTTTTTTCAACGACTATATACATATATATATACTAGGGATGTAATGATATCCAAACATCATGATACGATGTCACGATATGAAGGTCAGGATACGATAATTATCACGATATTGTGGGGTGGTTGGCGATACAATAAGAGGAAACAATATTGAAAAAAAAATGAGGTCATACTAAAAAATAAACACACACGATATTGTGCTTTTGTAAATTACAGCTATGAAAAATATAAAAATTATATACAAAAAATATATAAATATATATATTTAGGCACTTATTTGCTAATAATAATAAAAATAATAAATAATAATAATAAAATAAAACTAATAATAAAACTAATAAAATTACTTGCTAATGCAAGCACACATTGAGTTCTTCCACATACTGACTCGGTTCACAAGCGAATTACGTGCCCCTTCATTGGCCCATTAGCGTGGATTTTAAACATATAAGGGCCAAAACATGCCTTATGAAAATTAAACTGCACTAAAATATAGCCACCAGAGGCTGCTAGAACTGCAGAAATGGAAATCAACCTGACTTATTTTTAACAGATGTGCTGCTTTGAATATTGTGATTGACGACGACGATATATTGTGGCAGTTTTAATATCGCGATATCACAATATTGCTGTTATCGTTACATCCCTAATACATACACAGATGGATGTATGGATGTACATAAGGAAGTCTTATCAATTATGACAAGTTCCATATTTATCTTAATTACCAAATGTGTAGTATTGTATAATCTAAAAAAAATTATACTGAAGCGTAAAGTGCGGACTCACATAGCAGAGATAAACGCATGCTCGCTATTCGGCGAAGGGGTGTCTCTCTTGCTCTAATGACTTATTGCAGTCGATGAGGTTCGAACTAAGAGGTTTTTATTTTTTAATAAGGATAAATGTACCTTTGTTTGTTGTATTTTTGTGCAGGAAATTAGCGAGAACCCACAGTTCATTGTGGGCGGGGCCAGTCGTACTGATATCTGCCAGGGAGATCTCGGTGAGTTCAACTATTTTGTGGGTATACTTGAAAATGACAAGTTAATTTACTAAAAGATGTAACTTGTGAAATTATTCTTTTTTTATTATTTAATTTTAGCAGCATGTGTGTAGGGTGTTTCTGGAGCACTTTTTGTGTCAAAACACCATATTTTCAGCAGGCCATGTCCACCAAGTCTGTGGAATGTTTATAAATACTTCTATTCCAAAAAAAACAACAACATTATTCTCGCAAGATTAGGATTTGTTAGATTTTCCAGTAAATTTTGAGGGGGAAACTGAGGTCATCGCCTGAATCAGCCCACGTACCCAAACTCTATATGCCCTCCCAGAGACAGGCTGTGGCCTCCCCGCTACATTGTTGTTACTCTTTTGGAAGGGAATCCAGCCAGCAGCGCTTCTCATTGTTGAGCTCAAAAGGCACAAAAAAAAACAAAAAACCTCTGTAATGTTGCGTCAGTGGACAACTAACACGTGTTGCATTTGGTACCTTGGCCCTCAGTTAAGACCACAACTTTCACAATTATTACAAATGATCAATACTGTACAAAACATACTTTAGCAGGACGTACCTACCTTCTTGTGCGCAGGTGACTGCTGGCTGCTGGCCGCCATCGCCTGCCTGACCCTCAACGAAAAGCTTCTCTACCGGGTCGTCCCTTCAGATCAGAGTTTCACGCAGGACTACGCCGGAATCTTCCACTTCCAAGTTGGCCAAGGAGCTTCCGTTAACCTCGTTCTCCATCTCGTCTCTGCTTAAATGACCAATCTTTACTGATCTCGGCCTTTGAACTCTTCCACAGTTCTGGCGCTATGGCGACTGGGTGGACGTGGTCATCGACGACCGCATCCCCACCTTCAACAACCAGCTGGTGTTCACAAAGTCAGCGGAGAGAAACGAGTTCTGGAGTGCCCTGTTAGAAAAGGCCTATGCAAAGTGAGGCGTCTTTTAATGGAGAGAGTCTTTGAAGAAAAATCGACAGTTACAGATTCCTATATTGTAAAATGGCAACTAATAAACCCATCAGTATCTCTCAAACTTAGCCGTACCATATTGAATTAAATCGTAATCCGACTGAATCGAACCAAGTCGTTCCACTTAGAAATATAAACTGCCCTTGAATTGTACCTGACTGATGCCCCTTGTCCCGGCTGCGTCAAGACTGCACGGGTCCTACGAGGCCCTGAAGGGCGGCAACACCACCGAGGCCATGGAGGACTTCACAGGCGGGGTGACCGAGTTCTACGAGATGAAGGAGGCTCCAAAAGACCTCTACAAGATCATGAAGAAGGCTCTGGAGAGAGGCTCCCTCATGGGCTGTTCTATTGATGTGAGTTTCACACACACTGTGATGAGTTTGTTTGTTTCCCCCATCATGCACTCGCTGGGTAGCTTTGGACTTTGAGCAGATTGTGTTACTTTTACCCAAAGGCGGGTTAATGATTTTGACCCGAGCAGATTGGGTTGAAGATTGATATTGGCAGATTGAAGAGAATAAAAATGACAACGAGTGAAATGGATTGAGTAGAAGGAAGCGGGCCATTGTGTTAGACCTTTGGAATTCATTTTGAGAACAACATTGATGTAGCTATAGTTTTTGTGCGACTACATTTTGCATTCTGCAGTCCCTCGTCCCTGCTCGCTTCGAGACCCGTACGGCCACGGGCCTGGTGAAGGGCCACGCTTACTCCGTGACGGGGGTGGAGGAGGTAAAAGACCGGCCGGTTTGCTTGCAAAATTTGATCAGGAGGATTGACACTTTGTTTTGTCTTTGGCAAGTGTCGGCCCTCGCAGCACAGAGAGACTAAAGTGCGCCTGGTGCGTCTCAGGAATCCTTGGGGCCAAGTGGAGTGGAACGGACCCTGGAGTGACAAGTTAGCATCCCTACTGGAGAAATTGTAGCCCAGAGTGTGGAATATTGGCTACTTTTATAGTTTGGTCTTTTCCCTTTTAGCTCAAGGGAGTGGGCCGCGCTATCCAAGGCTGAGAAGGAGAAGCTACAACACCAAAGTGCAGAGGATGGAGAGTTCTGGTAAAGTGGTTTGAGACAAGACCAATTCTCAATACACGCATGATTTTAATCAAATATATTTGTTCTAGAGAAACATGACATATTTTCAAGTTTTTCTGAGGAATACTAATGTTCCCCCTCTCCAGGATGTCCTTTGAGGACTTCAAGAAAAATTACACAAAGATTGAGATCTGCAATCTCACGCCTGACGCCCTCGAGGACGACAAGATCCACAAGTGGACAGTGTCTGTGAACGAGGGCCGTTGGGTGCGAGGCTGCTCAGCCGGAGGGTGCAGAAACTACCCTGGTATGAGATGCAGTCGCCGAGCCGAAATCCTAAGGTGCTCAGGGCATGTCCAACTGGGATGAGGCCATGGGGCAGACCTAGGACATGCTGAAGGAACTAAGGTCCTGATTTACTTAGGTCCCAAATAGCAGCCACTAAATTGCACATCCTGTGCATCATCGCTTTTAAAACTCACGACAGCACGCCTGAAAAACTGCTCTGGGAGAAGCCAGCACCAGTTGTCACAGTGTGCTGTGTACCCAGATGCAAGGAAAAGCGGAGTTGAGGAGTTTCATCAAAAATGATATGGCATGACTCCTTCTTGTGACTGTCATGTAACTGTCAGCTGATGATCATTCAGACATATATGCTCCACTATCTATATCTGTGGCCCGTTAACAAATGGCCCGCGGACCACTGCTCTAGTGAATGACTAGCTTTGCTTTGATTGGCCAAGATTGAATTTAACTGTGACTACTCCCACAGTGGTTTAATCCTACCTCTTGCAGATTATTCCAGCCTATCTATCTATAATGTGACCATCATCAGGTCTAACCTACCTCCACACAGAGATAAACCAGGTGTCGCGTAGGATTTACACCAGTCACAAAAAGAGCCTCAAGACTCACAGCGTGTCTAGGAACCCCTCAGTGTCTTTGACCCGGTGCTACTCGGGGAGGGACCAGTCTAGAAATCCTGCTTAGACACTTCCCCCCAAAAAAACAGACCAGAAAAAGTGGCACAAACTGCTTTAAACCACACCAGTAATCTTTTTACCGCCTGACACAGCTCTCGTTTCGATCCCAGCAGACACTTTCTGGACCAACCCTCAATACCGACTTCGATTGCTGGAGGAGGACGACGACTCGGAGGACAACGAAGTTGGCTGCACCTTCGTGGTGGCTCTGATGCAGAAGAACAGGCGGAAAGAGCGCAGGATTGGCGCTAACCTGTTCACCATTGGCTTTGCCATCTATGAGGTTCGTTAAGACGGCTTCTGCTTTGGATATTTGATGCGGAAATGAGCGGTAGATCTTACTCATGGTAGACTGCACTCGGTCAGTTGGTTCATGTGGTCTGGAAATCTGGGTTTCTGAGTTAGGAGCTCAGTCCTTTGCAGAAGGATTCAGAGTAGACCCAAGAATAGCTGTTCTACAGCCTTTTAAGTACCACCTCAAAAATTTGAATGACGAGGCTTCAAAATCGTTTTTGACGTACCACTAGAGGTACCACACTTTCAGAATTACTGCCCAAGAAACCTGTGGAGCTCCCATTTCCAAGAGGAAGGAGGCCAGGTCCTGATTGCTAATCATCTCCTCTGTCTGTCCACAGGTGCCAAAGGAGGTAAGTACATCCCCGCCCAGGATCCGAGATCTGAGGTGAATTTTTCTTCTTAGTCTCGGGAAGGGTTTTCCCACCAGAATGTTCTCCGTCCTCTTCCAGATGCACGGCAACAAGCAGCACATGCCCAAGGACTTCTTCCTGGTTAGTTCGTCCAAGGCGCGCTGCAAGTCGTACATCAACCTGCGCGAGGTCACCCAGCGCTTCCGGCTGAGCCCCGGCGAATACGTCATCGTGCCGTCCACATACGAGCCGCACCAGGAGGGCGAGTTCATCCTGCGCGTCTTCTCCGAAAAGAGGAACACCTCAGAGTGAGTGGCTGCTGGATTACAGGTTCCTTTTGGGGATTGACTATGCACTAATTGGTAGTTTTAAGTGTCTTCAATAAATGAATGGCAGCTAACAGCATTGGAATTAAGAGTGAACCCCCGGAGGCTTGTGGTTCAAATATGAAAGTACGCTTGTGGGTGGGTTGTCATGGTTTGTGGGGTGGGAGTGGGTTTTTTGAGGTGCACCGCCAAGAACGAAGCATTTTAACGGAGATTTGATTTGTAGAGCTGGAAGAAAGCGGCCCCAGTTCGAGGCTGTTATGGAATCTTTTTTAGGACGAGCCACTCCCGTCTGGGGCAATCTGCGGTAAACATTCAAAAATGTCTTCACTGAACCAACGCTGACCATCACTGGCTGCCCTCCAGCACGAGGACCAGACATCGGCTTGCACAGGAGTCCGCAGTCAACGTTCTCCAATTGGGATACTCACACGTTACATGCTATTACTGATGATTATAAATAGGGATGGGCCTGATAATTGATGAATGGATCATAAGGAATTATCTATTAATCAGGTCTGCTACGGGAAGTTGATCATTCGAGTGCAATATATCAATCTCATTGATTGTTAATTACCCCACAAATGCCCATCCCTAATTATACTGTAACCGCGGTACGGTTCACATAGTTTTTCTTAGCATATGCCGTCCAGTGAGTGAGCTTACTGGCTCGGAGGTCTACACGTGATATGTTATTGTTGTTGTCAGTAACCATGGTGACCTCTTTTTGTTGGTCTTCTCTCAGGGAAATAGAGAACAGAATCGAGGCCGACCATCCCGTGGTGAGTCGCGAAATTTTTTTTTACTTTCACTTTCGCGCCTTTACCAAAATAATGCTCTCTTTTGATTTACACTGTTAGAGGCATGCCCGCCGGGGCTGTCATCCCCTTGACCCACCTTTTGTACGACCCTTTTTTTGGTCATCTTTTTGTTTTATTTCACAAAAACCTTTGCACAGGACAGTGTAGACTTGTATATCACATGTGAAATTTCTCACCGACTCCACTGATCCCCATGTTTGGTGGTCCGGGCGTCCCTTACCGCAACCTCCACCTCTACGTCACCAGCCAGTGCCGGCCTCAGCAGGGGAGGAGAGCGAGGAGGACCAGCAGTTCCGGATCATTTTTCAAGAGATTGCTGGCGACGTGAGTACAAACATACAGGGGTGGCATAAGGAATCACAATTTATACTCCAAATGAGTTGACAGTTTAAAAACTCTTAGCCTCACTTCACTGATCTCTTCTACCCCCTCGAGTCTCTGACCAAAGTCCATAGTTGTGATAGATAGCCACAGAGAATGCTGTCCAGCTTAAAAAAAAAGAGCAGCGATAGTAAGCTACAAAATGGCAGCAATAGTAAGCTAGCATTAGCATTGCAAACAAGCAGCTGTTAGCCACAGCTGCTACGTTTGTAGCATGACTTCTTTGTAATGGAGTGTACTACAACACTAAATGTTACCAGTTTGAAGTTGTACTTTTTTTTTTACTAGCAATTAAGAAATAAATAGATGTGATAAACTTGCATTTCGAGCAGAAATGTTTCTAAATCAACATTGCTTCTAAATTCTCAGCACCTGCCTGACATCCCTTGCTATGCTTCTTTTTGCTAGTCTTTGCAAAGCTCATGAAACACAAGCTACCAAGTCAAACGTTTTTTGTTTTTTTTTAAGTATATTACTTTTCCCCCCCACATTAAAACTGTGATTTTATTTATTTTTTAAATCTGCAAACCGTCCCTTTAAGTAGCTGTAGAAAGTCAACAACCTGCAAGCTGACGCCCACCCCAAAAAAGTGAATAATTGCCTACAGATGCCACAAGATGGTGGCAAAACACTTTTTCACAAAAGAGTAGAACGTACACAAAAAAATGACGCAAGAGACGACATGTTCAAGTTAAGTACGTATATATAGGCCTAAATATATTTTTAAAAGGAAAAATATACTTATATATACTTTGTTACGTCCCATCTGCAAACGACGATTAAAAAAAAACAACAGGCCGACTGGCGTCATTAAAATCACAGAGGTGACTTTCTCTCGTGCAGGACATGGAGCTCACGGCCAACGAGCTGAGAAAACTTCTCAACAGAGTCATCGTCAAACGTGAGTATCCGATAAATCCTTTCGCTGTGGCGTCACGCGTACTTCCAGATGGCAAAGGTTCAGCACGATCAACAGGTAAACTGATTAAAAATAATAAAAAATAGATGTTTTGGAAAATGGTCGTTAACATGATCATCGAGGGACTAGCTAATGAACGGCCTTCTCTGTTTGCTCGAATTAAAGGTGATCTTGGCACTAAAACAGCTCGTTGTGCTGGTGCTAGCTAGTATGCTACCAAGTGCCAATTGGAAGTACCCTGGAGCCTTATGTTTACACAATGTGTGAATGAAGATGATGATGATGGTTCTTATGATGTGCTACAGACAAGAGCTTGAATACGGAGGGCTTCAGCTTGGAGAGCTGCAGGAGCATGATAGCTCTGATGGACGTATCCTTCGTATCGAATGCACAACAGGCCAACACCTGGGCCACATTATTATCATTATATTATTATTATTATTATTATTAGGGGTGTCAAAATTAGTGTGTTAATTTTTAGTTAATTTAAAGTTCCTTTAATGCCACTAACTATTTTTTTATTTTTTATTTTTTTTTTAACGTGCAATTAATGACCGCCCCTTATTTGGAAAGTATGTACTGGGGGAATTCCAATTGCAATACAGCAGACACGTCCAAGTCAATATTTAGCAGTAATAAATGTAATAATGCATACATTTGTGGAAACTGGGGCCAAGTTGTATTTTACAATTTTAAAAATATTCAGAATTTCACAAGCTATTTCATATTTAAAGAATGGATAGCTCTTAGTATGAAAAGAAAAATGCACTGAGCTGTCACTAAATGTCTTACAAATGCAATTATGCCATCTAGTGGCAGAAAAATCACCTCAACACAAATCAATATCACACTCGTTTTATACAGTAGAGTACATCTTTTTAATTAAAAAAAAAGAATTATTATGAAATTACTCTATCAGTGACTAAAATATGCAGCCATATTTCTATTACCAGTAGTTCATTTTTTCCCCCACTTTTATGTTAAGAGTATGAAAATTTATTAAAAAAACAAATATTTCATTGTACATTTAGAACAGATACAAATGAAAACCTAGAAAAAAATATATTGTACATTTTATTGTACATATAGAACAGATATAAAATTTGCAATTAATCGTGAGTTTTCATGTGATTAATTATGATTCAAAATTTTAATCGCCTGACACCCCTAATTATTATTGAGCTTCTACTGACATCTGCTCTCTTATTCAAGGAACTACAAACAAAATGTATATAAACTAAAATTATTAAATACATATATCAAATTAAATAAAACTATGTCTATAGTAGGGATGTAATGATAACGGCAATATCGTGATATCGTGATATTAAAACTGCCACAATATCATCGTCGTCATGTTCACGTAATTTAAATGCAACACATCTGTTGATTTCCATTTGTGCAGTTCTAGCACCCTCTCGTGGGTAGTTTTTTTTAATTTAATTTTCATTAAGGATGTTTTGACCCTTCTATGTTTAAAGTCTATACTAATTGTCAGATGAAGGGGAACATAATATGCCTGTGAAGAAAGTCAATATGTGGAGGAAGTCAATGTGTGCGTGCATTAACGACGTAACATAATAATAATAACATAATAATAATAAAACATAATAATAACATAATAATAATACAATATTGTGCTTGTTTTTTAGTATGAGCTCTTTTTTTTTTTTTTTTTTTTTTTTACAATATCATGACCTTTTTCAAATGTCGCCAACCTCCCCACAATATCGTGATAATTATCGTATCGTGACATTTGGATATCGTTGCATCCCTAGTATATAGTGTATAATCATATTTTAAGAAAGGTTATGTCTTAACTGGGTGGGCTAAGATGGACGGGACGAGTCGCCTCAACTTTCAGGAGTTTCGCCACCTGTGGAACAAAATCAAACAATGGCAGGTCAGCACGTATGGAGACGTCCTTGACATTAAAAAAAAAATTCTCCCACGCTCACTTTGTCCACACTCTCTCTTCCAGGGAATCTTTCAGCACTACAACCCGGACCAGTCGGGCAGCATCAACAGCTACGAGATGAGGAACGCCGTCAACGACGCAGGTACACGGGCAGCCAATTCCTTCGCCGCCTTTCCGGCCTTCGTTGCCGTCGCCCTCGCTCGTGCCGACGTTCATCAACTCATCCTGTTGTGAATGTTCGTGTCACTGTGCAGTCACGTGTCTTATGTCCCGCTCAGGCTTCCGCCTCAACAACCAGCTGTACGACACCATCACCATGCGCTACGCCAACGAGAGCATGAACGTCGACTTCGACAGCTTCATCAGTTGCCTGGTCCGCCTCGAGGCCATGTTCAGTAAGTTTTCAGGAAGTTGGATAAGGTCAAGAAGTTAACCGTGTTGGGCAAGTAAGATGGAGGTAGATGAACTTGACATTTATTTAATGCCTCCTACCTGTAGGAGCGTTTCAGGCCTTCGATCGGGATGGAGATGGTACGATCCGACTCAGCGTACTGGAGGTAAGAACACACGACTTATCCAATTAAAAAAAAAAAAAAATGTACAAAACAGATTTTCTCACCATGCTGCCATCTGTTGGACACTGTGGGAGCTGCATGACACACCTGAGTCAAACTAAATGGATGTCATCCCTGCAGTGGCTCCAGTTGACCATGTACGCCTAAAGGAAGAGGGCCGCACGAGGACCAGACCTGCCAAGACTTTACCTCATGACTTCCTGTGCCGCTTCTCGTCTTCCGCCTCAATTTGGGCCATTTGCATCTACTATGTGCTTTTGTTCTACTCTCATCCCCAACCTGCCCAAAGAAATCACTATCACTCGTCTTTTTCCATGCATGGAGATATCTTTCCTCCCATTCCGCCAACACCTCCTCCTCAGTTCCGGCCATTTGCATCTATTCCGTACTCTTCGTTGTTTGCCTCAACCCGCCCAAAGAAATCACTCTCTATCTCTTTTGTCATTTTCATGCATGGGGACGTCTTTCCTCCAAGCCCTTTCCTCTCATTTTTTAAGTGCAGTCCTTTTTGCCTCTATTATGTGACTTTGTCCTAACACCACCCCAACCCGGTCAAAGAAATCATTTTTTTAATGCATATAGACATCTTTCATCCTATCCAACCAACACTCCCTTCTCCCCAATTAGCATCTATTCTGTGCTTTTGCCCTACCACCTCCAACTTGCCCAAAAAAATCTCACTCCCCCTCCCATATCTTTTTCATATGCACTCATTCTTACCATTCCACCATCATTTCCCTCTTCATCTCTTCCTCCATACAGATCATTTGCATCAACTCTATGCTTTTGTCCTACTATCCCATACCCAACCCGACTAAAGAAATCATTCTATCATCCATCTTTCTCATGTATTGCGATACCGCCAACACTTCCTTCTCAGTTCTGGCCACTTGCACCTATTCTGTCGTTTTTCCTCAGCCTGCCCAAAGAAATCACTATCTCTTTTTTGTAATTTTCATTCATGGGGACACCTTTTCTCCCATTTTTAAGTAAAGTCCTTTGGCCTCTATTCTGTGCTTTTGTCCTACCACCTCCAACCTGCCCAAAGAAATCTCTCTCCCACTCCCTTATATTTTTCATGCATGGAGACACTCATTCCTACCATTCCCACTCCATCTCTTCCTTCTCCGCACAGGCCATTTGAATCTATTTTGTCCTTTTGTCCTTCAAGCCTACTCCAACCCGCCTAAAGAAATGACTCACTCATCAATCATTCTATCACCAATCTTTTTCATGCACTGAAAGCCCGCCAACACTTCCTCCTCAGTTCCATTTGCATATATTCTGTACTTGAGTCTTTTTTTTCCCCTCAACCTGCCCAAAGAAGTCACTCTCCATCTCTTTGACATTATTATTCATGAGGGTATCTTTCCTCCCACTACTTTCCTCAAATTTTTGAGTACAGTCCTTTATCCTCGATTCGGTGCTTTTGTCCTACCACCCCAATACGCCCAAAGAAATCATTTTTTAAAATGCATGTAAACACCTTTCCTCGCATCAAAGCACCACTTCTACTTCCTCCTCCCCCATTAGCATCCATTTTGTACTTCTGTCTTACCACCTCCAACCTGCCCAAAGAAATCGCTCTTCCCTTTCCTTGTCTTTTTGTCATGCATGGAGACACTCATTCCTACCATTCCACCATCGTTTCCCACTCCATCTCTTCCTCCTGCGTACAGGCCATTTGCATGTTTTTTGTGCTTTTTGTCCTTCAACCCTATGCCAACCTGCCCAAAGAAATGACGGAGACACCCCTTCCTGCCACCTGTGTACTTTATTCACTCAGGCATCACATGCACACAACGACCTCTTTTGACGTCTGTCACCATACCTCACAGAGCCTCACCCTCACACATACACAAACACACACCTGTAGGTGTAGGTGAGGACTCACAGTGGACTTGTCAATCTTTTTTTGTTTTTTTTCGTGTTCACATCAACGTTTGAGGTTCCAATAAGGAATTGAAGAAGAGAATAATGGCTATAAAAGGTTGGACTGCTGCTTTTTTGTTGTTGTGATTTTCCATTTTTGGTATTTAAAGCTTTGGTCACGAGTGTAGTTTTTTTTTTTTTTTTAAGGATTTTATCTCCACCAATAAATCAATACATGTTATAAGTTACACGCTTGACGTTGTTCACCAAGAGCTTTGAGCAGTAGACCTCTGCAAAGGCCATCTTAATGTTTAAAAAAATGTAATAAAATCAAGCTTACCACTTACAAGTTCTGATGTTTTACATGGATGTTAAGACATTTTTTAAATGGTATTTTCCATGTTGCATTTAGTTTGTTGCTATGCACACATATATACTAAAAGTGAAAAAGAAATCAGACATTGCCTATAGTGTTGCATATTCTTTTATTATAATTAAATGTCTTTCATTGCATGGTAAAAAAAAAAAAAAAAAAAAAAAATTAATATTGAATAAGTTGAAAGTCAGTGTTGCCAGACTGGAGGTGAACGCCGTGTTTTGCTTCCTTCCAACGGCAGCTGAAAACGTCGTAAAAAACTTACGCCGGCGAAGACGACTGATGTTAAAATTAATTGTGACATTTTCTCTCATTATAAAACCTGGATTTTTATTAGTAAGGGATGTGTGGGTGTGGGGGGGTATGGCATGGGCGATAATCTCTAAATTCTTCCTCCTGCTCCATCAAACACCTCCTCCTACACGTGCAGTCACATCCGCGCGTTGCCACACCGCAAATATATTAATAAGTTGGAAGTATGAAAAATGCAGTGCTACAATGCATCCCATCCTCCGGTGTTGATAACAAAACAGCTAGAATCCAATTATAAAATCAGCTAAAAAATGTCACTTCAACTTGGCCAGTGTTGATGACTCGAGACGTTCACACGGATAATTTCCTGCCAAAACCTTTCATTTTCACTGCAAAAATTGACAAACTGCCACACGACACAGCACCAAAATCCCTCAAATGTCTTCAGAAAACAAACAAACAAAGAAAAAAACGCTGAGCGACAAAAAAAAACAAAAAAAACAAAAACAAAAAACAAAAACAAAAAAAACACGTAAATAAATAATGGCACCACTTTGCAATAAAGATTTCCAAACAGGCAAATAATCATGCCATAAACCAATTCTAAACACTTAATACCTACCGCCATTCATTCATTGTCACTTATTGGCAAGATGGATGTCACTCCTTTTCCAAGGATTTATATGATGTTCTTTATTATAAACAAAACTCAATATAATGAGATAATGGGCTCAATATTTGGCAAGACGGACGCCACTCTCTCAAAGGATTTACACTTTACAACAGCTTTTTAAGCTATTGTCAAGTGGTACCAAAAATAAACAAACAAATAACTCCGTCATGCTAACAAGACGCAATCCGTCCAGTAGTCCACTTCAAAGGAATAACAACCTTTTTTTTTTTTTATTCAAATGTTAAAAAAAGGACGATGGGATTGCTCACAAAGACACATCACAACAATTAAAAACAAAAAAACAAAAAAAAAAACAAAACAAAAAAAACTCCCATGCCATACAGCGCGGCCGCCAGAATCAGAAACACGGCGTTCTCACTCTCAGCGGCGCTGACGTTTCCTTGTAAAAAAAAATAAAGTTGTCTTCGTTTTGGTCAGTGCAAAAAGACGTAGGGCGGCAGCACGAGAGGTTGTCGCATCCGCCGCCGTAGAAAAAAAAATGGACACGGAGACACTTGAACATTGGATTCCAACATGGAACGCAAAGGTCCCAAACTTCCGCCCAATATGGGAGATGGGAACTCAAGGTTCCGGTTGGGCCTCGTCGGCGTGCTTCTGCACGTGTGCGAGCTTCGCCTGAACAGACAAGAAGAGACCTGCGCGCTCGCCACATGTCGCGAGGTCTAATTCTGAAAAATGAGAAACGTTTACCTGCTTGGAGCCGTTGCGAGCGCAGAAAATCTCCTCGCAGTCATTCCAGCGACATCGGAGCGTCTGCTGGTTGGCGGCGTGGTCGGCGACCACGTGCTGCTGCAGGTGCGCCATCACGCCGAAAACCAGTGAGCAGCCGTGCCACTGTGAGCACAACACAAAAAAAAGACAGCAGCTTTAAAGTGGAAGTCAACCTGAAATATTTATTGACAATAATATGTTATATGTGACCTCACTAGTCTAAACATGACATTCTGATTAATATTACATTTGTGGAATAAGAGTTATAATGCAAAATCCAACTGTTTTTATCCATCTCAGGGGGGGCAGCCATTTTGCCACTTGCTGTCGACTAAAGATGACATCACACTTGCTCAGGTAACAATCACAGCTCACCTGTTTTCTGAAGCTGAGCTGTGATTGGTTGTTACCTGAAACCTGAGCAACACTGATGATGTCATCTTCAGTGGGCAGTGTTAAAATGGCCGCCCCCTGAGATGGAGAAAAACAGCTGGATTTTGCTGCTTAAATCATATTCTACTAACGCAATATTAACCAGAATGCCATATTTGGACTAGTGGGGTTGCATAGAATATATTGCCATTAACAAAACAAAAAAAACAAAAAATGGGGTTGACTTCCCTTTTAACTCATTCACTCCCAGCCATTTTCACAGAAGCAATCCCGTTCCCATTTTGACTGATTTTGCAAGGCCCACAAAATATTGTGTTCTATGTTTCTATCTGTTTCCGTTTTATAGCAATTAGCATTAGACGAGAGCTAAGTTTAATCAGTTTTCACAAATCTATTTAAAAATTGTAAGTAATTGAGCTTTTTTTCTACATGGCCCTGGTTGATCTCCTTTGCTCTGGTGCCACCTCTGGCCGTTTGTGTAATAACTACCATTTCTGCAACCGTTCTTTGCAGTTGAGAGGCTGCATCAAAGCCTTCTGTATGCTCTAGCGTAAAAAAACAAAAAACAAAAAAAACAACATATAAATACGTCTTTGGGACACGTAGAACATTTAAAAAAAAACGTATTTACACGTTATTGAGAGCAAATGAGTTAAGATCAACCTCACAGTGCTCACAATGTCTATGTTGTCCAAAATTACACACATAAAACATACATAAAACCGCTAATCTGGCAAAAGCCAGATGGTTACCGCTCCACAGTAATTTCGTCGGGAAAAGGCGGCACATTCTCTACAGTAATTCCAGCTGATTGGACGATGCAACATTCTATACGTTTGTTTTAACCAATCACAGCCACGGGTGAAATTTTCATGTTCGTTCTTGTCGAAAGGTGGAAAAGCACAAACATCTTACCAGCTAGAAACGCACAAAGCGTCTCTCGCTGTTCAACATTCAACAAGGAAACGGTGAGTCATTCTGCGAGAACAGAATTAATTGTAGCGTACATTCGTCCATGTTGGGCTTGTTTGTTATCCCCGGCGTCGGTGCTTAGGTGGCCAATTAGCTGGAAATTTCCACCCTGAAATAAATAAATAAATAGAAAATACCCTGCAGCGGTAGTTCTGCGTCAGGTTGAGGTCGATGGCCTGCACGCTGCCGTCGTAGCAGCCTGTGTAGATCTGAAAATAAAAAAATAAAAAATAATAAATAGATGACATACCAATTTAAAACAGTCTTGCATCAAACAACAAAGTGTGCGACTCACCTTCTTCTGGTGCACCGCCATACTCGTCACCATGTCTGAATATCCGGTGTACACCTGCAGCTGTTCTCGTGACTGTGGAGGATGAAGAAAGAAAAAAAAAAAAAGAAAAATCAGTCTAAAGAAACTTCAGGGATTTATGATCGCTGACGGTCAAAATGAGGGCACACCTGTAGGTCGTAGACGCGGACCTGCTTGTCCAGGCAGGCGGTCACCATCGCCTTCCCCACGACCGTCACCACGGTGACGGCGTGACTGTGGCCCTTGTAGACGCGCAGCAGCTCACCGCTCTGAACGAGAAATGTTGACGATAAGACTACTTTATAGTCAAGCTTTTGTTGGATGATAAATGGACCCATAAAATATATACATTCACCAGGACGGTGTAAATCATTTGAAAATGGACTCACGTGTATGTTGTGTGCATAGACACACTGGTCACTGGAGCCGCTGAACACCAGGTCGTTCACAACCTGAAATCACAAACGTTCATGTCGATTTTTATACATCATCCGCCGTAATATCGTTGCTTTTTGCGCGAAGACGGCGATGGCGCACCTTCATGCAGAGGACGGTCTTGGCGTGTCCCTCCAGCGTGCGCAGCAATAGCCCGGTCTTGGCGTCACGCACGCTGATGGTGCTGTCATAGGAGCCCACCAGCAGAATGCGCCGGGAACCCTCCTGTGACGAAGCCAGACAGCTGATGGCCCGCGGGGCGTGGCACTCGAACACGTCCCTCTGCTTGTTGACCTGGGATCAAGGTGGAAACAAGTACAATTAAAAGTAGTACTTTGGTACTTCCAGAAACTGACGCTACTCACCGTTAGATCAAAGGTAACCACAGTGCCGTTTGCCAGACCGGCATACAGAAACTTCCATCGGTTGTGCAGGCACAGGACCCGATCTGCCAGATTGAACTGCTGCTCTAATTTCTGCTTCTGCAAGCAAGCACACAAGCCCGAAAAATAAATAAATAAATAATATATATATATATATATATATATATATATATATATATATATATATATATATATATATATATATATATATGTATAAAGTGTAAATATCAGTCTAATAAAAATAATAAAAAAAGATGAATGAAACTTAGTAAAATAGATAAATAAAAAAAAAAAAAATGATTTTTTTTTTTTTTAAATAATAAAATATTTGGTGGAACCAAAGTGTTTTATTTCTGGATTAATGTTTGCTATTTAAATTTAAAATGCAGTTATTTTGCTCAGGCATCTGTATGTGCACCTATTACCACTTGTTACAAGACAAGTTCTACACAAGTCATTAAATCGTTAACATTCTTCAGTCAGTATAATAAAATAGCCCCGTCAACTAGGTGGCCTTCAATGACCTTACCTTAAGACTGTAGCAACGTATGGTCTGGTCACTGGAGCCCGAGTACAGGCGGTGTGGCAGGCAGGCCCCGGACGACACCAGCAAACAGCTGACTTTGGACGTGTGGCCGGAAAAGACGGCAACGCATTTGCGGGTCTGCGAAAGGCGGAAGACAGAAGGTCATTTGCATTAAGAAACATGGGGTGAAATATTTTGTTGGCACCCACCAGCAGATCGAAGGCTTTGACGGTGCGGTCTCCTGAGCACGTGAAGAGCAGCCCGTTGTGGATCTGCATGCCGTTCACAGCCTCCTGGTGGCCTTCGAAGATACCGGATGACGCGGCTGTCAAAAAGACATACATAAATGTTTCTTTTTCCAATAGGGAAAAAAAAAAAGATACATGTGATTAAAAAAAAAAAATCATTTGAGTGTAAACTTACAGCGAGGGCTCCATGTCATCGTTGGAAAAGACATTTCACTGCAGAAAGAAAGAGAACAGTGTTAAATAGGTGAAATGGTGATGAAAGGGCCCTTTTCACATCAAGTGCTTATATCATAAGGACTTGATCATTATAGATCATTATAGATCATTATAAGGCTTATAATGATCAAAGTTCCACCACTTTACACGGCATAGGCAAAAAAGCTTTAATATTTGTGTTGCTTATTAAAAGAAAGCCCAAAAGGATTTAAATGACCATAAATTGGCCACCGCAAATCAAAATGGCAGACCTTTTGAGACTTTTTTTTTTTCTTTTAAGTGGATCTACTAATGATAGATAACTCTCCCAAAAAATTCATGCTGTTATGTTAAACTGGATTTGGGCAGAATTTTTTTTTTTTTTTTTTTTTTTATGTTAAGTGTTCTTCTTACAAAAATGGCTGACTTCCTGTGTTTTTTAAGGTATCCTATGAGATACAGACTTTTTTTGTGGTTCTACTCATCATCTGTGTTGACATGTTGACGAAATTTAAATTTTCTTTTATTCTAAAATTATGCCATTGAACCTAAATGGCCGTTTAAAACAAAAAATATAGATTTCCTGTGTGTTTTCAGGTATAGCTTCTTAGGACTTTTTTGGGGGGCATCTACCCATAAGATGTGCCTAACAAATTTCATCTTGCTAAGGCTTTTAGGACTGAATTATTGTTTTCATTCTAAACACACTACTCAAAAAAATATAATGGGTGACCTTCTGTGCCTTTTCAGGCATGTGCTCTTGATCTTTTTGTGTCGCTAATTATGTAATACATATTTACCAAATTTAATGTTGTGAACGTAAAATGACTTTAAGGGCAGGATTTTCTATTCATCTTGAACCAAAATGGCTGACTTCCTATGTCTTTTCAGGCATGGCTTCCGCCGACGATTTTGTGGGTCTTCTAATGATAAACATGGCAACAAAATTTCAGGTTGCTAATGACAACTGGCTTTGGAAGCTGAATTTTTGGCATTCTAAAGGGCCCTACGCTACTAAAAGCAAAAACGAGTCTTTCAAAATGCTAAGTCTGATTGTAAGGGCTAAGTTGAAGAGGGACGTTTAAATTTTTATTTTTAATGTAATAGCGTCACCTCTCTGAAGATTTACAGACGTCCATATCGCTGGTGGAAGTGACCTCATTGCAGGCCAGGCTCGGCTGCTCACATCTGGACAACTCCGGGATGTGAGCTGCAGGAAACAATGAGGTGGTCCCAAGGGGCTGCTTGTAGGTTGCGGCCGTCTCCATCTTTACCTCCACTTCCTGTTTGAGAGGCTCGGTGTCCTCCTCCTCCATCTTCACGTCGCCCCCTCCTGGTAGCGAGGAAGTGCTGACATGAGTGCTAGCGCTGCCGCTGCTGGCCCTCCTCTGCGGTCGGGACCACCTGGGCCTGGAGGCCCCCGCATCCATCTCGGTGTCGCTGCTCTCTGGCAGCGCGTTGCCGTGAGCCTTTTCCAGTACCTTCCTCTTCTTCAGCTTCCTGACACGCTTGCAGCTGCGCGACTCCGAAGGCGAAGCGGGAGAGGCGTTGGGCGCTCGGGGCGTCTCGAATGCCGGGGAGTGCGAGCGATCGGCGAGGCTTCCCGTCTCGGAGTTCTTCCTGATGGCCAACAGCGGCTTTACGTCGTCTTTGGAGTCAGGGAAGGAAGTGGCCTGAACGGCTTTGTCAGTGGACTCCAGCGATGCCGGCAGATTGTAGGTCTCGTCTTCAGCTTTACACAATGGCTCAGGCTTTATTTGCACAGTTGCTATTGGCTCGGGACATGTTACGTTCTCCAAAAGGTCCGAATCGGAGCTGACTCGCACGGGGGATACGGGCTCCTGCTTGATGGAGTACGACGCTGATGGCGAGGCATTCCTAGCAGGAGGTGCATTGCTCTCAAAAGAGCACAATGGAGCCACAGAGCCCAGTTCTTTTTCTTCATTTTCCACATGGTCCATCTTCTCCTGTTTCAGTCGGATCGGAGGTAATTCTGCCACTTCCGTGTTGCTTGCTTTGAAACACACACAATGAGCTACTGTTAAATTGCACAAAAAGCTCCGATATAGGTTAGGTGGTAAAGTGCTACTCTGTTGTAACGTCAGAGTTTTAAAGGGGAAATCAACCCCCGCCAAAAATATTCATGTAGCCCCACTAGTCTAAATACGATATTCTGGTTAATGTTGCTTTACATGAAAATGAGTTAAGCAGGAAAATCCAGCAGTTTTTATCATTATCAGAAGGTGCCCATTTTGCCACTTGCTGTCACGTGAAAATGACATCACAGTCCCTCAGGTCACAGGTAACAACCAATCACAGCTCAGCTTCAGAAAACAGGTGAGCTGTGATTGGTTATTGCCTGAGCCCTGAGCAACTGTGATGTCATCTTCAGTCGACAGCAAGTGAGAAAATCCATTTTTTAAAAGGTATTGATTGTACATGAAAAATAGTGATGTTATCAACTTTATTCTGGATAAATTATTAACTTTTTATTGCAGAAAATGGCCCAATTAGTCAAGTATCCCTCTCATAACTCATATTCCACAAATGTAATATTAATCAGAATGTCATGTTTAGACTAGTGAGGTCACATATATAACATTATTGTCAAGAAATGTTTAAGGTTGACTAACCACTTTAATCAATCATTTTTTAATGTGTATTTAAGGTAAACAAATTTAGAGTTGCACCCCTTTTTGTTTTACCTTTGTGCCGGGATGGATTCGTGACAGTCATTTACTTCAACGGGGAATCATTATTTGAGTTATGAGTGTTTTGTATTATGAGCATGGTCATGAAACAAATTACATTTCTACTTCTAATTCAGTAAGTCTAGGCATACCTTGCATCCCTTTTAATAACTCAATGCGTTTTTCTCTGAGTGTGCTCATCTCTGTGGCAATCTGGGGAAAAAAAAAAAAAACATTCAAACATTTGCAAAACAATCTACACACCTCGGACATGACAAAATACAAGATTGGATTGAAATATTTAGATTATCCTAATCATGTATACCTGCTGTTTGACTATAATGGCTCTCTGCACCTCCATGTAAGCGGCCTCCAGTGCCGTCCGCGCTTGGACCAGTTGGGTTTCCGCCGTCTGCAGCGAGCGACTCAGCTCCTCCTCCCGCAACGACACGGCCAGAAGCTGGTCGATCTGTAAGCGATCCGCTTCACCACCAAAACAAACACTAAATTATGCAGTGCAAATGGCGGTGAGGCACTCATGTTGTGTGAAGAAGGCAAGGGATGATAACCAGTTTGACGGTTTATAGTCAAGTGCTTTTAAAAAGTCAAAATTTCAATAACCGCTAATGCTGGCTGTCACAATAATGAGCTCTTCATTCTTTTTTTTTTTAGGAGACTTCTAAGGAGGGAATAATACGATTGGTTGCTTGCAGACTTGAATGAATGAGGCACCTCTTTGAATTTAATTGCCTCCAATTAACTTTTTCGGGGGTGAGCATTTAAGGAGGAATAGGGCGGGAGCAAGACGAAAGAGACACTGTGCAAACAGATGCATTTTTGCTCTGTTGATTAATGTGCATTGCCATGTTTTTTTTTGTTTTTTTTTTAAATAGTGCCAGTAGGTACTAGTTAGCCAAAAGGACCACATAAGTAGCCCATGGGTCTGTTCTAAAAATAGCTCACTCGTGATGGAGACTGACTTACTATGAAGAATTAAGAAGAATGTTAATATCTATGTGTTCATTTCAATTGGCCATGGGACACTTTTCTGTACCAAATGCATGGGCCTGTTTGTTTAAAAATTATAACAAAAATTGCAGGGAGCTTCCATGAGCCTCAACATATTAAGCTAAATAAAAAAACTGTACAACTCTAATGTGCAAAAAAAGTGCAACTCTAACGCATGCATATTACATTCTGCTGTTATGATAACCGTGAGCAAAAATATTGCGGTATCACAGTTTCACAATATTTTCACAGTATTAAAATGATTATTTGTTATGATTATTCGGGAGTGTTTAATCAAGCAATTATTCTAGATGAAGTTCCATAAAAGAGACAAACCTGTTTTGGATTTGGTCTTTCTTCTTTTGGTGTCATGTTGCACACCTGAGGCCTCCGGGCCCTGAACATCCTAAAGAACGAAAACAGGAAGACAATCTTCTAATTTAAAACAGAAAATGGCACATTTTTTTGTGTCGTATCCCACTAAAATACCCTGAACTCACCTCTGGTGTTCTTCGCCTCTTCACTGTTCCCTGTACGTCCATCTGCTCGACGTCGGAGCTGTCCTCTACTAGCAGGCATTCGGACTTCTGGAGAGCCTTGGCCTTCTCCGACATCAGCTTATCAGCCCGCTTTTGCACTTCCTCTACAGCGAGGTTCAGAATCTGATCCACGTCGGGACGGCCGCTGCTCGCCTTGGTAACAGAGGACCTCCGCGGTGTCTCCTTGGATTGGAGGAGCGAGCACTCAGACGCCGGAGCCAGGCTGCTCTCGGAGAGGGAGCGCTTGCGGGATGTGGCAGGAGGAGAGGTCTCCACGAGTGACTCCCAGGG
Organism: Festucalex cinctus; assembly: GCF_051991245.1. Classification (NCBI taxonomy): domain Eukaryota; kingdom Metazoa; phylum Chordata; class Actinopteri; order Syngnathiformes; family Syngnathidae; genus Festucalex; species Festucalex cinctus. The sequence goes on along the minus strand of NC_135422.1, from coordinate 13,471,846 downwards.
GAAGTTCTCCAGCATTGCCATGTCTTCATCCTCCTGGTTTTGGTCTTCGTTGGGTACCATTTCAATACCGAACCTGGAGGTAGATACCGAGAAGGTGTGAGACTCCATTCATAAATTTTGGATCTAACAGTCATTTGTGTTGTGTAGTGAGCAAAAGAGAGAGTGAAGGCGGTGCAGTTCTAGATAAGAAGTGGATGAAAACTAGGGAGAGACCGATGGTCGGCCTTTTTATGAATCTGAAGACCGAGAAACCTGGTATCTCACTGAGCGGTGAATGCGTGCGAACGTAGCAAATTTAGAGTTTTCAACAGGATTTGTAAAATGTTCACAGACAGTTTTTACTTGTTGCAAAGACACTTCAAACATATTCAATTTTTCACTCTTCGAAGATCTTTTGAAACCTTTTAAGAAGCCTGACGAAAACCCCAAATTAGCTACATTCGCATGCATTTGTCGCTCAGTGACATTAAGGGAACTTTTCATTTATGGATTTATTTAAATTCGCACTTTATAAAAAAATGATGGGAACTCCCTACACTTTAAAACATTTATATATGATTTATTTTATTTTTTTAATTTAAAAAAAAAAGAAGAAAAAAAAGAAAAAAAAAAGGGGAAAAAACATGGAAAAAAAAACATGTTTACATTTTGGGTAAAAAAAAAAAATTACAGTAGAAAACATTAGGGAACTATTTACTTGCTTAGTTTTTTTATTTAGCTTAACACATGCTTGATGCCCATGATGCTCCCTGAAATTTTTCTTATAATTTTTCAACAAAGCTGTCAATTCTTTATTTGTTTATAATTAAAAGAAAAAGTATCATTTTTAAATGTTGACACTAATATTTTCTCTTTTACTAGAAATTAATATATCGGCTTGAAACATCAGTTATCGGTCTCTTTGACAACTAACAACTGGTATCAGCCTTGAAAAAAAACAACATATCGGACTATCACTAATGATCGATTTTACCTGGGCATTCCTTTCCCCTTGTCCTGCTTCTTGCGCACCTCCTGGTACACCTGGTCCCAATTGACTTTCCGCCGAGATCCGGAGGAGCTGATGAGCTGCTGCACAGTTGGCTTGAGACCGGAGTCCTTTTCGCTGTCGGACCGCCGCGTCTCGCTCAGGTTGCGGACACGCCTGGCGTTGTGGAGGTTGGGTTCGTGGCTGCCCGTCTTGGTGCTGATGCGCTTGGTCAGGTCGCGCTTCAGGACGGGGGGCAGTTCGAGTTTGGTCAAGCCGGACTCCTTGGGGCATGTTTTGTCCGACCTGGTAGCCTCTCCCTTGGAAGTATGAGCTTTTTCCGCTTCTGGCGCTGGTTCGTTGAGTGGTGGCGAGGTGAGAGCGTCCTTCGCATTTTCCGGGTCGTCGCGTTTTGAGGCTACAGGAGACGGTTTCTTGGTGGTGGAGGTGCTGACCTGCAGAGACTGGAGGGAGTGGATGCTCTCAGAAGAGGACGCTGCGAGATTTTCTTTGGCCACAGATGGAGAACTCCGGGCTGGGTCGCTTGATTTCGATTTAGCTGCGAGATTTTCTTTGGCCACAGATGGAGAACTCCAGGCTGGGTCGCTTGCGTTCTGCTGGCAGTTGTTTTCCTTGTTCTCTGTAATTAAACCCTGCACCAGATCCTTGGGTGACTCCCCCTCGTTGCTGTGCCGAGGTGTTTCAAGCCGGGGGCTCTCCAAAGAGCTCTTGCTTTCAAACTTGACGAAGGAGTTCTTGGAGGTTTCTGGTAGCTTTGGTGCTTGTCGCGATGGGGTCCTGATTCCTTGTGGTTTTGGATGCACTTCGGCTTGACTGTTGGAAGGACCATCTTTGCTCCTTTCTAAGTGTTTACTTTTAAGCGTCTCCTTCACTTCCTGCCCAGTGGAGGTGAATGCTTCTCCTGCTTTTTCCTGGTTTTTGGGCCCTTTTGGGTGGTGTTCTGCTAGGGTTGACAGGGCGTCCTTGCTGGGTAGCGAGTCCGCTGTTTTGCTGACGGGATAAGGAGACCACCGGCCGGTCTTGTCCGGCTTTGGGTTGCTGCCAAAGTTCTGCTTGCCAGGAGGTTCCCATTTAGCTGTTGGCATCCCCTTGCACTCGTCGGCCCTCGTTTGAAGGTTGCTCACAGGACTTGCATACAACTGCGGTGGCGGAGGGTACATTTGATAGGACTCATTGTACCTGGGCGGACGGTTATTTGGTGGGAACTGGGAAATGTTATTTCTGCCGTACATACCATAACTGCTGCCTTGGTTACTGAGCCAGGGCAGTCGACTGGGGCCGCAAAATGAACCCCCGTAGGAGCCCAGAGCACCGTCCTGCGAGTAACAGCGACCGCCTTGCAAGTCGCCCGGCGTCCACCTTTGGTAGTTGGGGGGGCCCTGAGCATGCCAGGTGGCGCTCTTTCCTTGATTGTTGTTCCTGTTGTAGTTCAAGGGGGGAGAAGCTGCTCGGAAACCTCTCTGCTGGTCGTTTGTCCAAGCGTATTTGTTATAGTTCCAAGCGTAGCCATGTGGGAAAGTCTGGCCACTTCTGTCCAGCTGGTAGCGTTCCTTGCTTTCTTTTATTCTCTGCTGGATCTCCCTTTTCTTTGCTTCCTCCGCCTCCAGAGCCACCTTAGCAGCCGCAGCCTCTTTTTCTTTGCTGTGGATGCAGATCAGATGGGATAATGCAGTCACTACATCTGTGGTTTTTAACGTTGTTGGAGGTACTGACCCCCACCAGTTTCCTACGTGTATTCACCGAACCCTTCTTTATTTAAAAACATGTATATATATTTTTTAAATCAAAACAACACTGTCCCATCTAAGATGTCTTTTTTTTTTTTAAATTTTTATGGTAAACGGGATTTCATTTATATAGCGCTTTTCCACCTGACAAAGCCCTCAAATAGCTTTACATTTTGACTACTCATTTACAGGAGCAATTGGGGTTTCAGTATCTTGCTCAAGGATACTAAGTTCGACATGGTCACAATGGCGTGGGATGCAACCCTCAACCTTAGGGTTTGGAGATGTCCACTCTACCGTTAGGTACTGATCAAGGAATAGTCGGCCTCCGAATTTGACAGCTTTGGATGTAGTATAAGAAGCTCCTTTCACACTGGCCTTCTAAGTCATAACTCGATGTCCTGTGTGTAAGGTACCGATCCAGGACGGGGTCGAGTTGAGTGACAAGTTGACACCCGACACTCACTGATAACTCCCTAATTATCTGAAAGCCAAACGATGCAACAACAATGTGCCCCACCTGAGTGAGTTCTGTCTGAAATGGACAAGTGAATAACATAACAATTCTACAATTACAATGGCTTTAATGCGCCAATTTGGCGTTTAGACAGTGTGAAAGGGTGATTTAAAAAAAGTTCACCAGTAAATCCCCCTTCTGTTTGTAGCTGCAGACATGAAATTAGAGCGTGGTCCAGATTTGACTGAGGCAGCAGCTGAAAGGAGCCTGTGAGTGCTCATGATAAGAATGTGACTATAGATAGCATGCGGCCACACTGTTCATGGTCTTTACAGTCACATAAATTCAACAATAAGAACCACATAGGGTATCAATCAGTATTAGCATTTTATTCAAGATTATGAAATAGCCTAGTTTAGACCGAATCACCATCAATCTTAGGGAAAGTGTTTTAACAAAAGCAGAAGTAGGATAAAGTGATTGTGCGTTAATCTATGCTTAAAAAAAATGTATATATTAGAAGATTTTTTTTTAGTCCCTTTCATTTTGCTTTGCACCCTCTAAAGTGGCAAACAGTGACCACTGCTGCTCCAAGTGGTCAGCACAGGTTGCACGTCTTTTTTTTTCTGCATGTAGAAGCTATGCCACATCTTTATTTAGACCATGTTCAAATTTGGCGTATATGCATTAATGGGTGTATAACTGTATTTTTCTCAGTTTTTTAAATTAAATCTTACATTTTTTTCCCTGGTAGATTCAATAGAGTTTGACATTTGAGCAAGCCTTTATTATCGGAACATGATACATTTTTAGGACACGACAGAGGAGGGTGGTTAAGTATGGCTCGCGGGCCACGGCTCACTAAGATCTCTAATCCGGTCCTTTGAGCATTTGAATTATCAAGTCTTACATTTGTTGGGTTAATTTAGCCGGTTTTCCCTTAATATGTTAATTTCAATTTGTTGATTTTTAAAATTAATTTACCTTAATTTATCTTTATTTTATTTTAAATAAAATGTAAAAAAAATTACCAGCATAATATATATTCTGACATAGATACACAGTACACCCAACATTGCTTCTTTTATTAAATAATTTATTAAATAGACTTAATTCAGTTAGAAATAATACAATTCAAAATACAAATAAACTAATATTTTATCATTCAAATAAACTATTTTACATCCATATTTTTGCCTTTTTGATGAGGGGGGAAAAAAGCCTGAATGTACAACAACATCCATCTTACCGTAGCTGCTCTTTCCTCTTGTGAACGAGCTCCACCAGCGTCTGGTCAAAGTAGTCCTCGTCGCGGTTGACGCCGCCAGGCACCTTCTTCTCCTTCTCCACGTTTTGCTTGTGCGTGGGACTGGATATGTGGCTGGCGTAGTCGGTCAGGCTCACCAACGACACCTTGCACACCCGGCACTCGTGGCCGCAATCCCTATCAGGGAGGAGAGGCGACAGAGGGCGCTCAATGCTTCCTTCGGGCATGGTGGCGGCTTTCTGATGAGCTTCTTCAATGTCTTGGGAGAGGAGAGTACTCAACAATCCCTTGTTTTCTTAACTTATCACCAAATTCTCTATTTGTTGCAGATCAGGAGGTCGCTAACTTGAATTTTTTTCTTGTCAAAACATTTAAAACAAAACGGTATCTTCCTGATCTAAAAAGTACGCGGTTCCCTAGCGGGTCATGACAAGGAAGCGGGAGCAAGCGGAAGCAGCCGGGCCCGGGCGGCGCGCTAATGGAGCTTGCCGGCCATGCAGCTCAGGGACGCTCAGCCTAGCGTTCGGTCATGATGGCGCCCGCTGCACTCTGAGACCTCACTCTGGCGTCTGTTTTGGAAGTATCTCGAACATCCTCCTCCCACCTCCACCCACAGACATGTGCCCTCTTCATCTCACTGACCAATCCCAAGCAGGGTAACCAGAGCCGGCAGCTGCTCGTCACCTTTGACTCCTAGCCTTTCCCAAATGTGTCACCCTGCCCTCCCGTCTTTTTTGGGGGCTGTTCTCTCACCACTTGAGCACTCTTCCGCTGTGGTTCTCAACTGTTATCACCCTGGGACACATATTTTCCCCACTGACACCAAGTTGTGACCTACTTTTATTCATATAAAAAGCAGTCCATCCATCCGTTGATCCAAGCCAAGAATAATAAAGAAATAGATCGTATATGCTACTCACAAAAAATTAGGGATAGGATAAAGTTAGGTTGCCCTATAACGTTTACACATAAACTTAATTTAACCTTCTGAATGCATGTTTCAGTACTTTTTGCACAGCTTGTTCTCTAAAAGTCAAATTGCAAAATTCTTAAAATCGCATAATTCCCTGGTTCAATTACTGGTAAGTCTATATTTTAACATCTCTCTGCCTCATGCTGTATTTACATTTTCCAATGCCGACCTAAAGGCTACTTGGATATCAGTGTCTTGCTTTAGGACAGTTTGATGGCAGACAGTCAGATTTGACAATAAAAATACATCATTGTTTTTAGAGCAAGGTTATTATAGTTAACTGAAACTAACAAAATAGTGAAAACTAACATTGAAACAAACATTTTCCTTAACGAAATAAAATAAAAACAAAAATACCTTTAAAAAACTAAATCTTATATTTATAAAACTAAATAAAACTAACTATAATTATATAAAAAATGTCTGCCCATAGAGGGTCCATGACCCACTTTTGGTTCCTACCTAACCAGTTGAGTGGAATCACTTTTGTCCACTTTGATCTTATCACTTTTTATCAGCATAGAGGCAGGGGTAAAAATATTCAACATTGACGCCTGGCACACTTTTATCAAAGGGTCACGAGCAAGCCAGCTGCCTTCTATCGGGCATTCAGCAAGCTTGTGTCTAAATATACGTGTCACAGTTGGAACAGCTGCATGCAGCTGAAGCCACTGTTAGAGCCCTGACCGTCACGTGCCCTTGTGCAAGTGTGCTGTCATTTGTGCTATATTTATGGTTTAGTCTGTAAATGTAGGCAATTCTGAACACTTTCATTGGAGCAACAATTAACGGCTTATTTTTTTTTACTATTTGTGAAAAGGCTTGAATAGTGTGTGTGGGATTACGCTATACAGTACTATAAATACAGCAAAGCAACGCACTTGGGACACGTTTCCAGGTGACTTACCTCCCTTTGAGTTTCTCTAGCTCGCGGTGGTGCAGCATGCTTCTCATGTGCTCGTCCATCTCCTATTAATAAACAAAATAAAAATATAGTTGAGACAACTCATTGCAATGTGCCTTTTGCTCCTAAAATCAGCCCTGGTTACAAAACATCCATCTTGAAAATTCAATGAAGTATCAGTGGCAACGAAACTACCTGCAGGGAGGCATGGACCGTCTCGCAGAGGATGCATTTCCTGTCTCTCGTCATCTTGACTGAAGCAAATTTGCCTGTAGCTGACAACATACAGAGAACACTTACATTTACCTTGACATATGAGTGTGCCATCTTACATCGTTTCAAGATAAGAGATCGATTTTTTTTTTTTTTGCTTTATGTTGTGAAACAAAAATTTGACTTATGTATCAACTTTATCTACTCAGCCACTAGATGGCATCAGCGAACTTCACAACCTCCAGTCACCATCAGTGTGAAAGTAAAAGTACGGTACATGTACAGATAACTAACTGTTGTATTGCTTTGCCTTTTCCAATTATTGTGCAGGTATTTTACTTTTTTTTTTTTTTTAACAATGGGTTCTAAGATGCAATGTCTGTCAGTTTTTTTTATAAAGATTTATATTGATGCTTAGTGTGTATTTGGCACAAGCCAAACCGTTTGACATTTTGATTGTGGTTAAAAAAAAAAAAAAAAAAAAAATGTTTTCAATAAGCGCTGATAGTAGCTGTCCCACCATTGGCTGCTTGCTTGCAGAGTTGATAGATGAGCCTCCTCTTTGAATTTAATTGCCCCCAATTATTTGGGGTCAAATGTGGGGTGAGGGGTGAGGAGGAGGAGTGAGAGAGCAAGATGAACACAACACTACAAACACGCCAACACGGATGCCTTTTTTTTTGGCTGTTGATTATGTGCATTGTCTTGAAAAAAATGATGCCAGCAGATACTAGGTAGCCCCAAGGACACCATGGGTAGCATACAGGTCTCTTCTAAAACCCGTTCAACAGTGATGGGACACTGTGACACTGTCATGAGACTTGTATTTCATGCAAAATGGACAATTCCGAACATCTGCCCATTTCTGATATTTCCGCAATGGAACGCTTCCTTTAGTGAAAACAAACAGAATATTGTATTGATTTAGCCTGTGACTAGCGTACAAACCAAGCAGATTGTTGTAGTAATCAAACATTTCATCACATTTTGAAATCAGAACCATCCTCACAAATCAAATTCCAAAGTCCAATGCTTTTCAAAAAGCAGAAGTTAACTGGGGGAAAAAAGATGGAGAGTAACAGAAGATTGTAAACGTTGCCTCCCCATTTAGGAATGGAAAGAAAAAGCAAATGTTTCCCGAATCGTAGTTTAAGATTAAAAAAATAAGCTTTAAAACCACATCAAACGCGTCTTGGTTGTGCTGTCAGTTTGCTAAAATGCTTTTTTTTAACGAATTCATTCAAATTATGCTGTTGTTTAAATAAAGTGGATATTTAACATAATACTACGAAGCACATCATTGTTATTCACTTCATTCTCATTTAAGCTGTTTGTTTATTAGCATACCTTATGCTAACTACACTGTTTTTGTTACCAAACACTGGCCGTGTCTTCGTACAATATACAAGAAAAGCAGATAAACTACTCCAGCAAGTGAGCCAACCGCCTCCGAGCATTATACAACAAACATTGTGTTGATATTTCTCATACCGGTGAGTAAAATTGGGCTAGTATCCAGCTAGCATGCTAGCCACCGTAACTAAGGTAACGCTAGGTTTTCTTGAAGGCAACAGTGGTCAAATGGCGACTGGACGCAGCTACTTCGAAACGTTATCGTACATCCGAAAGGTAAAAAATTGTTCAATACCTTTATGACAACCGTGAGTATCCGGGGGTCCAAATTTGGTCCTCCATCGCGGTCGCAAATAAAAACATCCTCCTCCTCCTCCTCCTCCTCCAGTGAACCAGGCGAGCCCCCAGCGTGCTGCACGTCAACGGAAGTGACGTTCACGAATATCGCTGCACAGTCGGACAAAAGAAATTTTGATATTGTGAGAAAATGGGAATTTGAGGTATGATTGTGCGTATGTACTGAATTAACTGAATATTTTTACTTTTAGAAAGGGTTGAATCCCTTTCAGAAATGTGGATGTTTAAGAAGGACACGAAAAGTGGTGGAATTATTCTAAATAACAGCGAACTCTGAAGTTTAGGTATACACAAATTTTATCCACACATCATTTTGAAAACGAGATGACCACATAAATTCATAAATTCACAAACACAAATTCAAATCATTTTGACAATTGGTCACAACAGCAGGACTATACGTGACAAAACTGAACTGCAGATCGGAATGTAATAAAAAATGAAATGCAAAGGATTCCCTGTTAGCAATATAAAGACGACGATGGTCATAAGTGTATTTGAGACACATGAAAAAAAAATAAAAATATATATTTTAAATTATTCTGTATAAAACCTAATCAGTAACACAATGCATTCAACAGGTTTGACATCTAGATCAGCTTTACACATACAGTAAGAACGCTGGGGGGGAAAACTACAACATAAAATTGTTTTAAGTGTCATGTAACTGTTCATTTATGTGCACGGGATGCATACTCAGGAATGTCAGAGGTTGGAACTGAAATGTCTGACTGACAATAACAGACATTTGTTTCTACTTACCACTCAGACCAAAATTATGTAATAAGAGATAAAATTCATCTTGTTTTGAAATGTTAAGAATGACAAAAATAAACACTGCTCTCGCTGGTTTGCAGATTGGGCTGCGCTTTAAAAATATATATTTTCATTCTCCTCCCCTGTGTTCAGTTTATGATGCCCTGTTGGCGGGCTTTGTCCCTCAGATGGCGCTTGCGCATTCTGATGATCCACTGGACGGTCAGCTTGGCAAAGTTGGCCGCCTTGAAGAGAGCCATAAAGACGCCGCAGAGAATGGCCGCCGCCGACCAGGGGTTTGCCGTCACGATCTGTTTGAATTCAAAGAGGGAAAAAAAAAGTGGTTTTCTGAGCGATATGGTTCGGTTCGCCACAATTCACTATGCGAGTATGTTAAAGACTGCCCCTACACTCAAAGAAACGGAAATTTCATGTAGTATTTCTTGTGTAATGTATTTAAGATGAAAACAAAAAATACATTTGTTTTTAGTAATATAAATATGAGTGTTGTATTACATCTAAATAATAATTCAATAATATATGCCTGTGAGTACTGTGTGTATCCATCATTCAAAAGGTGAAAACATAACAACTATAGATGCTAATTTTTAGCATGTCAGTGGTGTTTTCTATTATGTTGGCATTAAGCCAGCGGGGACATCAATGTTTGGTTGTTTTAAATACTTTACAGAAAATTGAATTCCCTTTGTTTTATTTTTGGTTTGATACTAAACTTCAACTGGGACTGTCGTAACAGCCTGAAGTCTTGGCAGAGGGGTGCATGCCATCTCTGTTGAGATCTTGAACCTACCAGTTGGATTTCTTGTATGAAGGGATCACGCCACTCAAAGACAACGAAGAAAAGTTGGTTGCTCCTTTCGATTTCGGGCCTCTTGTCATTGAATTTGACCACACCGGACTGAAAGACAAATCAAATATCATCAAGACCCCACGGACACATCGTGGACGCCCAGAATTCTTACCTCTTTTTTTTTTTAATGCCAATGCTGATGTGTTAGAAAAAAAATCTGATACCTGATTTTGTGGTCTCTTAATACTTAGAACAACCACAACAACAAGTGTAATCGAATTGAATGTCAAGAGTCAGAGCTCTACCTAGTGGACAAATAGTGCAATGGCATATCGGCGTAATTCCAGCACAGCTGAGAAATACGAGTACATCGGAGTTTAATCATCAAAATTACAGCCAATTATGATTATTGTGGGAATGCTGAAAGAATCCCACTTATGTTATTCAAATTTTTATTCTCCTCAATTTTTGCCGAGAAACAACTCCCACATTATACTTCCGATTTACAGTATTCAAATTTCAACTTGCTTCAAAAATTCATGGCTTCCAGGGTATATATGGCCTGATTCCATATTTACATACAGTACTCACACAATTTAACGTTAAATATCAACTTTTCCCCATTTATTTTCAATGGGACTTACATTAAACTTTTTCTAAGTCCCATTTTCCACGCCTACTTCCATACATACAACTGCTCATCATTACAAGCTCTCTGATACTAAGTGTGTTGTCCAGGAGGTCCGGGGTTTGAATCCCAGTTCCGACTGTACATTGCAAATATGTCAGTTGGCAACTGAAATGATTAAATGCACGTTGCCTTTCATTAGATGGCTATTTTTAAAATACATACGCCATGAGCCATTGAATTTGAACAAGGCAAGTTAGCTCACCTTAGCATTTAGCTTTTAGCATTCCCACGCAATTTCTCCAGTAATTGCACTTAGTCTAGTTTTGAATGCAATTTTATCAGCAGATCGGTTAAGATCGGATACTTACCTCTTGGCGAAACTCCACTGATTGGTTGCTTTTGCCTGATGTCCTCACCAAGGACATCTTCACCCACGTGCGGAAGCCCCCGGAGAAGGTCCACGTGGAGTAGTTCCTCTCACAGTCCCTCATGAATTCAGATTTATTAAAACTGGAGAGTCACATTTGAAAGAGTCATTAATTCATTCTCAAGTTTAAACTACTTAATGGACTAATGTCGTTTACTAGCAATGATGTAGACGCACATCTGAACTTTGTAGGATTCGGAACTAGTACATTATTGGGTCAACATCATTCGAGCACACAACCAATAACATCAATGCGGTGTCTATAAAAACAGTAAATACATAAAAAAATAATAATAAATTCTGTCATACATATATATATGTCAAGGAATCCAGTTCAAACTGGAGTCGGAAGTTCATAAGTCTGATTAGCAATTAGCACTACAAAAATGTGGCGTTACCTGTAGTCCAGGTCGCTAAACTTGGCGAATAGCATGTACGTGATTGCGCTGAAGTCCTCCTCCGTCTTGTTCAGACTGAACTGCATAAAGATCAACTCCTTGCTGCGGACGTCCGACGGCCCTCGCACCACCAGCGCATTCTATTGCGACACGGGCGCTAACGACAGTTAGCTTGTTTTCGAGAGGACATATTTACCACGCACCTTCGTTTGATTAGTGAAGAGCCCGTAATAGGTGACCTCCTTGATGACGCAGTTACCCTCTTGAGGCTTCCCGGGGTCCACCAAGGGTGGGATGTGGTCGTGGTAGTGGTGGCGGCAACTCAGAAGCCGGGCATTGTCGGGATACAGTGCGATACCTATGACGATGGAGAGCTCATCAAAACAATCCATAGACACCATGATAGTGATAATCTCATGCATGTTATGCCCCATTGCTGCGGTTTAATATTAAAATTGCAGTTGAAAATGACGCCCAATTTAACGCAACTCTGATAAGACTGATTACGCACCGGGTGGTGAGAAGGCATCCACCTCCTTGTAGGTGACTGACATGACGGGATGGTTGAGCTTCTCCATGAAGTCGGAGATGGTCTGGTAGGCCAGGAAGGCGGCCACGGCCGTCAGCAGCAGGTAGACGAAGATGAGCACCACCGTGAACACGTTCTTCAGGCACGCCTTGCTTACCCGCATGGATGGCGTGCTGCCTCGAGCGTCATCTTCTGAAGAAAGCGGGGGAAAAAAAATCTTCTCTAATGACGATAACACATTGTACAATAGAAGGAAGCACAAGTACTTGGTCACACACGGACAGATGCACGTTTCATATAATTAATTTCATTTAAATTCAATTTCAAAATTAAAAAAAATATATATTAGAAATTAGGGGTGTGAATTGCCTAGTACCTGACGATTCGATTCGTATCACGATTCGATTCGATACCGATTAATCCCGATACGAATTTATAAGTCGATTGTTGCGATTTTTTTTCATTCAAATTTAGAAAATACTAATCAGTAAGCTTGTAGAGTGTAAGATTTATATGAAAATGTATTATTTATTTATCTGAAATTTCAGTCTTATAGAGGTTGTAATCGGTTTCATGTTTGAACAGCATTAAAATAAAATATTAAGGCTTAATGTTCCGTTCATATAACATTCTTCCATGCTCAAGGTGTGAATCCTAACCCGAAGTCAGACGTTTTGTTGAATATTTTTCCATTAAAAATGGAAGTTTAAAAATCGATTCACACAAAAAAAGAAAAGAAAAAAAAAGGCAATGATGATAAGACGTTGAATCGGTAAGACTACCGAGTTAACAATTCTGAGCTCTTAAAAAAAAAAAAAAAAAAAAAAAACACTATTTTTTTTTATTGAATCGATTCGAGAATCGCGCGATGTAGTATCGCGATATATCGCCGAATCGATTATTTTTTAACACCCCTATTAGAAATATTCCACACACTCAAAAAAATAAAAATAAACAACGACTCCTCTCACCAGTTATTCATATACTGCCACCTTGCACAGTACAAATAAACACAATCACTACAAATAATCCACACACACAAAAAACACACAAAGTAACAACTGTTTGTACCTGGCGAAACGCTCTCATTGCGCTCCTCACCATCTTCCACGACATCTCGGAAAAAATCCGGTGACTGCATTTCTTCATTGTGGTCGTCCTCATCGTTGAACTGTGGCATCAAACAACACATTTACTGGATAACAATTACCATCGATAGTCAAGGTGTTATTATAACCCTTTATGCGACAGATATATGAACTAAGGCAACAGATTTTGACAAAAAAAATATTACTGGCATTGCAAAACAAGTCACAGCGACCTATACAGCATTTCCGAAATGAGGTTTTGGCATAATCAATAAGAGAATTATCTCAGCTTTCCAATAACATGTCAACCATTGAAAATGAAATCACAGCTGCTCAGGAAATGACCAATCGTATCTCACCTGTTTTCTGTTTGGTCATGTGACATTCACAACCTGAGCCGTTGATTGGTCATTACCTGAGCTCTGAGCAATTATGTCATTTTTCAGTCTAAGTGGAAAAATGGTTGCCCCCTGAGATGGATAAAAACAGGTGGATTTTGCTACTTAATTCATATTTCACAGACTATCTATCTATCTATCTATCTATCTATCACAATTAAATAAACATAACCTTGCACGCATTTTGTTTTTCAAAGTCCAGTCAGCTCGTTCACTCAGGAAGCTTCTTTTCCTGCACTTGCATGCGGATCACATGACGTCAAGTGTGTCCTGGAGGACACACTCACACGCTAAATAATTTAAGAATTGTTGGCCGCACACACACATACTGACCGATAAGAAAGCGCACGGTTAAGCGTCTTTGACTATTGAGAAAATAATTTTACATAGTTATGTTTTTAATCTACTACTTGACGTACCTCTCGATAAGTGCTGTCCTTTCCGAGCATTCCGTAAACTATCCTCCTCTTTCGAAACAGCACTTCTGCTGAATGTTCCCCACTCCACCATCAACTTTTTGTCAACATTTTGAAACCTGAACGCCCAAAAGAGGAAACTCGGTGAACACACAAAGAAAAGAGGTTTTCAAAACACCGTCTAAAAAGCTCGCATACGGGGTTGGCTTTCGTTCACTGTACCACCCAGCTTTCCTGACGTTGTCTTCGTGGACCCTGGGGAGGAAATGTAACAGTACATTTGTTGGCGTGAATGACGACAAGGGGGCCAGGGGTGGCTTATTTATGGCCATAACATATTTAACTGCGATGACAATATACTAATTTATGGACACGAAATATTAGTTTCTGTTTTTAATATGATCTTCATGTAAATGTGGACGTCTGTTTGTTATAATGGAACGCACCTTCGCGCGACAACGCAACGGCGAAATCCTGTACCATGCAGCTTTATGAGAAGGTGCGTTCGATTTGGTCATCAACTTGTCCAGAATTTTATTTTTATTTTGTGAGTACAGTATGTTATACCTACATGGTGGCATTTTACAAGCATGTTGTACCAGACTATTCTACCAACACGCTTGTCACATCTGGGAATGAGAGAACCTACCAGTAATGTAAACAGGATGTTTATAACTTATGGATTTTATTTAATAATAATTTAAAAAAAACGAAAAGTCACAAATGTACTTATGTCAATAGTTTCAGTTCAGTTTGGGAGATTGTATGGTTTAACTTTTTAACCATAATTCCGAAAGGTATATTTGGTGCAAACACACCCCTCATCACCAAAATCACACTTTACTGTAACAAGAGCGAATCGTGGCGTTTGACAGCATAATGTTTTCGATGCTGTTAATGGACACTTCAAAATAGCACTCATTGTTGGCACAGAATCTTCAGATTTCTGCTAGGAAGAAAAAAGCAAATGTCAGAAACAGAAAATCTTACTTTATTTGGGTTGAAGAGACACTTCCCAAACTTTATTAAGCAATGACAGTTTACATAAGAAGAAATATCATGGGATCATACTAAAGCAAAAAAAATAAAATAAAAAATGGTCTAAAGACCATCGGCTAACATAGAATTGTGAAATTTTTAAAAACAACAATAAAGAAGCAAAACGCTAAGTAAAATACAGTGAACTTCCAACTCACGAACATTGAAGCTAAAATTATAACAAGGTCCAACTTGGAGATGCTTGAACAAGATAGCGGCAGACAACAACATATTTACAAGATGAAAAGCAGCAGTCCAAAAGTTTACGTCATCACCAGGCCTCGTCGCGCACATAATAAGTTGGACTTCTTCTCTTTGCGCTCTTCTGCGTGTTTGGCTCGTCTCTCCTCCCTGGAAACGTGTAAATGTTTAAAGCATGTTGAAAGGGACAGAAACAGTTTAGGTCTTGTAGGGGTTGAATGTATATTTAAAATTGTAGTTATTATTTAAAAATAATTAATAAACAAGAAATAACTACATACTACAGCACAACTATTACAGCAAGCCTTTTTTTTTTTTTTTTTAAACTTAACCAGGAAACATCCCATTGACATTAAAAGCCTCTTTTTTTCAAGGGACTTCTGGCAAAGATGCAACAGTTACATATTGAACACAGAATTTTACAAACAAAACCAACTGGATATTGTGGAATTTACCTGGTCTGCATTCTGTGCTGTTTGTAGTTTTTTTTACGAGACTCTGCAACCAAAGACTTGTTGGCTGCTGTGTCGTCTTTGCAGTCGCCAAACGGCTTCAGCTTGCCTACGAGCGCAAACGGACACAGTGAGACGAGGTTAATATAGCGGCGTTGTGACTAAAAAAAAAAAAAAAAAAGGCGGACATTTTGTTACCCGTGTGAGGCTTGTAGGTGAGCGGACGGGACAGGCTGGCCTTGAGGTCAAAAATGGCCTTCTTCTGCGTTCCGGGAGTTGCGCTCGTGTTGCCAGTGAACACAAATGATGCTTGGGGGGGAAACAAAGGTTGATGTTCGACTATGTTGTCACGTACAAAATGAATTCATCCAAAATACTTTAGGATTTTCCAAAGTAGTGGCAAAAGCTTTTCTGACATCCCTCTGCTCTAATGTAAGGACTTGTGCATACAGTTACTTGAAGCCATGTTCTTTATTCCGGGCGTCTGCTTCTTGGGTGTGCTGGTGGCCATGGCGAGCGACATGCGCGCCGGCGTTTTTACCAGCGACCTCTTGTGCTCGTTATCAGGCATCGCCTCAGAGAACCTGCGCAGGAGGTTCACAAATGATATGAAGGGCTTGGAAGGGAAGATGGCGATTAATCTATGTGATTTACAGTATTTTTATGTTTGTTTTTTAGCAGGCTTCATAGATCAAAGCTGATGTGCACGGCCCCCAATAATCTGTAATCAGATTATGTGAAAACCAAATTCCGAATTCACCTGACATTAATCCTTCTTGTGGAAAGCACAGAGGGCTTGAACACATCTTTCTTTGTCTCTGCCATCTTGTTTTGAAGAAGCGTATTCTTGTCCCTGTAGGGTGCGGGGCTGAACAAGGACTCGCGAGTAGCCTTCGCCGCCTGCGTCATGCCACAACAAGCAACATCACCTTTGCCTCACTGTCGACATTATTATATAAAAAAAAATAAAAATAAAAAAAAATTTAAAAAATAAAAAGACGCCTTTGTGTACCTTCACCTCCTGCTCCATCTTCCTCTTGTTGGTCTTCCTCTGCACATACTCATCGATGGACTCCATCTTGTTGAAATGAGCCTCGTGGAGTTTTTGGAAGTCTGTGCGAGAAAGGAAAAGATAATGCGGGACTGTTTTCTGGTGGTACTCGCGTGTTTTAAGGAAAAGGAGCACCTACTGGGAGTGACTGGTCTCAGGGCTGTCCTCTTGCCCTGCTGCCCTTTGGAACGAGGGATCCTAGTGGATTTGGCTACTACAAAAACAAACAAAAAAATAATAATTTTGAACATGAATTCCATTTTCATCACACTCAGAGCAGTAACAGATACAAAAATAGTTACTGACCTGCTTCATCCTTATCATCACTCATCACTCGACTGCTCAGGTCTGAAGACTTGATCGCAGGCTCATTCTCTCCCTTCTCAATTTTGGATAAAGAAGACAATCGAATCTTTTTGTGGGCGTGGATCTCTGGAACCACTTCATTGCGTCCCTTTGAAAGAAAAAGTAATTTCCTTAAGACAAAAAAAAATATCAGTGTGCGTTCACGAACGTGGCTTTGGGGCACGACATGAATACCTCATCATCCAACTTGACATCAGAATCACTGGTTCTTTTCTTTTTTGCTTTTCCTCGACGTGTGTTCACAAACACTGAGGAGCTGCAACCCATCTCCGTGGTTCCATCTGTCTTCACCTCAACGGTGACATTGGCCTCCATATTTTCTACCTGTTTAACACGAAGAAAACAAGATAGTTTTTTTTTTTACGAACTGCGCTGTTTATTGTTTTGTTTTTTAAGTCTGTCGGGCCGAAACATCAGACTTGGTTCAAAGGTTTACCTTGTGTTCCTCGATGTCCTTTTGTTGCTCCAACTGCTTCTTAATGGCTCTTAACAACTTCTCCGCCTATTTGCACACGTATATAATAGTTAGACGTGCACTTCTGAACAAAATATAGTGAATTTGTAGTCGTTAGGCTAAATGTTATCGCGAAAAAATGTCGTTCCCCTACCTTCATATTCGCCTTGAGACCCAGCTGCTTCGCTAGGTCACGTAGCTCCACATATTTCATTGAATCCAAATCCATTATTTTGTGTGATTATAACGAGTTCAAAGAGCAGAAACTCGCCGTCTCGCACAACGCACGTCTGGCCTCTCGTCCAACAGCAGTTAACTGATTCAAAACAGGGGCGCGGACGTATGATTGGTTGAACGCGCGAGGAAAGGCTTCCGTCCAATCGCAGACGCGGGCATACAGAACCCGTCAGCCAATCGCAGAAAACATGAACGTCGAAGCGTTAAGGCCTCAGTATGCTTCTGCGAGAGGCTCGCGTCGAGGCGTCACGTTGGAGCTCCGCTCGTGCGTTTGCCTTCCGACTTGTGCGCAATACACATCGGTGTCTGCTGGAGTTTCACACCAAGTCCCGCTGTCGCTATGGCTGGGCCGCCACAGAGTGGCGATTCCTCTGCATTTTATGACGGATTCAGGAAGTTCAATTTAATTCAGAAACACGAAACAAAGCCGGGGGGAGAGTAAGTTCATCACCGTAGCAATTAATTATTGCCAATTTGCACCGGTATCGGCCGTAAACTCGCCAAAACACAACAGCCGTGCGCTTAGCGAACACAGTTTGTTTTTTTGTTTTTTTTTGTTTTTATTGTTGTTTTCCGCCTCTCGTCCCAGGCACATATCCACATGCACAGCCGTGGTCTCCGAGCAGGGAAGTCGATTTGCGCCGCCAGTTGCCTTCACGGAAACTATCTGGGCGGGGGGCGGGGAGAGAGAGAGAAAAAAAAAAAGAAAAAACGCCATCGAATGGACCAATCAGAAGCGAGCGACGCCCCGCCATCGACGTGCGTCCAAGGTTTGGCGACGTGTGCACGTCGGCCGGCCACGAGCGACGCAGCACTTAAAATTCATGGCTCGCGTCGATCATGTGATCGACGGCGCTCATCGACGCGAGAGCAAACGTGGAGGCATAAATTAGGCTTTACGTCGAACTTATTTAAAACATTGCATTAAAATGCATGCTGCGTGTCTTTTTCTGTGAAAATAAATAAAAGCAGACATCGACTGGGAGTTTGTTTTGTACAAAAAATTTGAAGTGGCCATCTCGTGTCCTGGCTGGGTCACACGTGTTTTGTTATGTATAGTGTAGGCCGTTAAAAACACTCTTCGATGGACTAAAATAATTTCTCATGACTTGTGCTCTATTGGAACAAACCTGCTAGAGCCGTTTATTTAACACAAGTATGAACTTTAAAAATAATAATAATAACCGTCGCGACTCCTGTACGACATCATATGCGTTTTGTTTTGTTTTAAATAAAAGTTGTTTTTACGATTTACTACTTTCCCCCCTTTGCACTGCTTTTAAATGTCTTTAACTCTTATTTGCAAATGCACTTAGATGTTGTACTTTAAAATATGAGAAGCACCTTGGGTTACCTTGTGTATGAAATGTGCTATAAAATTAAAACTGTCTTGCCTTACGTCCAAAATAGTGGGAAAAGGAACCAGTCTACTTCCTTCTCTGTCATTTAGCATCCAGTATTAATTATATGGGCAAGCTTGCGCCATCTCACACCGGCACAATGTGCTATAATTAATGCTTTGTCCCACCAGTAATTACTGATAAACTCCACATTGCGCAATAGAAATAAACACAACTAAAATAATCCACAGAGTAGAAAAAAACTTCATACACATGGAATGGACTGGTGATATAAAATGTCTCTTGCAATATTAAAAAAAAAAAAAAAAAAAAAAAAAAAAAAATTCCACAATTATGACTAGGGGTGTGAATTGCCTAGTACCTGACGATTCGATTCGTATCACGATTCACAGGTCACGATTCGATTCGATACCGATTAATCCCGATACGAATTTATAAGTCGATTGTTGCGATTTTTTTTCATTCAAATTTTGAAAATAATCAGTAAGCTTGTAGAGTGTAAGATTTATATGAAAATGTATTATTTATTTATCTGAAATTTCAGTCTTATAGAGGTTGTAATCGGTTTCATGTTTGAACAGCATTAAAATAAAATATTAAGTCTTAATGTTCCGTTCATATAACATTCTTCCATGCTCAAGGTGTGAATCCTAAAAAAAAATAAAAAATAAAAAAAATCGATTCTGCCGATTATTGAATCGATTCGAGAATCGCGCGATGTAGTATCGCGATATATCGCCGAATCGATTTTTTTAACACCCCTAATTATGACCAATTGAAAAAATAAAATCTACTGTAAAAACAAACAGCCGAGATAATCCGGTTGCACAAGTGTGCACATCCTTTCATAACTGGGGCTGTGGCTGCATTAAGAATTAATCAATCACATTCAAATTTGTGCTAAAGTCAGCACATACCTGCCATCATTCAAAGTAGGGATGTTCGATACCACTTTTTTTCAGACCGATACCGATACTCAGACCCTCAGTACTCACCGATACCAACTGCCGATACCAGTAGTACATTTAGACAAATTAAAAAAAAAATCACTAAAAGATATTTTTGAACAAATATATTGACAAGGTGTGTTATTGAAATCACATGAGCTATTGCAGAAGTATTGGGTAACGACAGGAATGTGGTCGTTATTTTCCCTGAACAATTTGATCTAATTTTTGTTAAAAAACAACAACAAAAAACAACGTTAAACTGTAACTACAAACTATTATCCCTCTTCCTGAAGCATTTCTTCTGATTTGAGTTACCTCTGTAATTATACATTTCGGAAGTATCTAATATAATTTATAATGTACATTAATCACTATACTGTATCATGTTGGGATACCTTCTTTTGACTAAATAAAAATGACTAGAGTCGTGATTTTTTTCTTCTTCTAACCCCGCTATTGGATCAGGACTCTGTATTGGCAGATAAAAGCAAGTAACTCGGGTGCTTCATGCGAACAATTGCACATAGTCATTATGGACACCTAGACCAAAAACATTCACGTTTTAAAATAATGAACGAATGAATATTGAAATAATGTTGTTTTTCTGTATATTAGACTAAACTATTTGTTATATAAGTAAATGTTTTTCACCTTTCAACAATCTGAAATATTTTTTAGCTCAAATTTACTAAATGTATTTGTTTTTGTTTAATAAATTACCTAAATTGTCAGTAATTAAAATGTTGCTTTGAAATATTTTTATATATTTTGACAAAAAAAACAAAAAAAACAGCACAGTCACTCTTCAATAAAGTTCAGATATTCCCATGGGCTTTTCCTGACATTTTTTTTTTTTTATCAGTTCATTAAAAACTCCACTAAAACTCACGATATTTGATTAAAGAATAGGGACCTGTCAGACTTTCTGCATGCCCAAATCTTCAGTGATAATCTTCCAGACGTTGTCCCGGTTTATGCCTAGCTCATTTGCAATCAATCGAACAGTCAACCGACGATCGCCACTCAGCATCTGCCTGACGCGCTCCACGTTGGCCTCAGTTCTGCTGGTTGTAGGCCTTCCGCTCCTCGGGTCGTCTTCCACGTCCTCACGTCCCTCTTTAAACCTTTTGCACCACTCAAAAACACGCGAGCGCGACATCGTCTCATCTCCGTACACTTGCTGCAGTAATCCCAGTGCTTCAGATGGGCTTTTCCCCAACCGGACCAGAAACTTCAAGTTTGTTCGTTGCTCTGTGCTCCCTGTTTGACGACCTGACAAAGAAGATACAAAAAACACTCAAGAGCATATACTCGGTGAAAACTAACTGCAGTAGAATGGTGCCAACATTTCCCAAAATTGACAATCTGTCAATCAGAGCATCAGCATGCCTGATAATGATCCTGAGCTTTAGTATCATGTGTTGGTAGGCGGAAACATCTAAAACTGCAGGAGTCCGGACCTCGGGGACCGGAATTGGCGAATCCTTATCAAGGATGGCTGACCTGCTTCATCCTTGGCGCTGTTCTGCACTCTACTGCTCTTGTCTGAAGACGTGCAAACCACCTCTTTGGATTCGTGTGCCTTCCCCTCACCAGTGACATTGGCCTTCATCTCTTCACCCTAGATGAAAACAAACAAACAAAAATATAATAATGAGATCCCCGCTCCACTTTCTTGACAAATATGCCGTGCCAAAACATTAGACGTGATTCAAAAATTTACCTTGTCTTTCTCAGTGTCATTTTGTTGCTCATAATGCTTCCTAATAGCTTCCACAATCTTGTCTGCCTATTTGCACACGTACATACATGGCAGTTAGACGATTGTTTTTGTAATGTAGTCGACATGTAAGCACGTAGGAAATGTTTCCTTACCTTCATGTTAGCTTTTAGACCAAGCTGCTTCGCTAAACCGCGTAGCTCCGCATATTTCATGTTTTCCAAATCCATAGTTTAGTATGTTTAAAAAGTGAGAAAAGGGAGCAGAAAATCGCACACAATCTTCTCGTCGGTCAGCGCCCGTACGTATTTTCATCACGTGTCGAAAACAACTCGGATTCTTCTTCTTCTGTCATGAACGCGGAAGTGTGGTGGTGGACCCAAATGCAGGAGGCGAACGAGGCAGGGAGGCAGAGGTGCGGAAAAAAAGAAGTAAATTTAATCCAACAAAAACCAAAGTAGCAAACAGGGCTGGGTGGCAACGAATACAAAATACCAGAGGGAACTATACATGAACAGACGGAAACACTGGCAATATGAACGTGGGGAAACAAGAATAATGGACCGACAAATACTGACACAAAAACCGATAACTAAATACACACACTAATTACACACGACGAGACACAGCTGGGCAAGACACAAGTGGAAGGGGTTGCTGATTGGATGGAACATGAGGATGGGCAGGAAAACACAGGTGGACATGGAAAGGCTTAATACTAGGAAAAACAGAAAATCAAAACATGACAAACTAAAAACCCAACAAAAGCAAAGCAAAACCCACCCTAAATAGAACCAAAACATGACATCTTCTGTGCGTATAATGACAGTTGGCAAACCAGGGTTCCGATGCATTTCCGCCACCTGCCGGACTGGAGTGTAGATTCGCAACAAAACTAAATTTAGCGCAGATTTTGACCATTAATAATTTGTTACAGTAAACCTATCCCAGTATGTACAAGTGTTAATATCTCACCATCACAGATATGCGTTCGAGTTGACTCGAGTCAAGTGTCTTGAGATTTGGATGTTAGACTCCGTAAAGTAAATTTCTTTTCTAAATACTGTACCTTATTGATTGTTTGAAGCTAACTGCTGGAAAAACTGAAAACGATACGACTGAATTGTTTGAAAATTGCCCAGTAAAAAAAATATTATTATGTACTGTCATGGAATGAACGAAAAGAGGCATGAAGACATTCGAGCGCTGTGATTGGTGGAAAACACAACGCACTTTGCGTGTTGACGTCATCGCACGGCGCCCCAAAGAAGTCTTGCAGCTCCATCCCGGCGAAGCAGAAGAACTAAGCAGTGCGGCTACATTTAGCGCACTCACACCATAGTTACAGGGGGGCTTTAAATACACCCCCAGAAATGTGCGCCTAGCCGTCGGCGCCGCATTATTCAAGCCTACGGAGCTGGCATAAATATACGACAAAGTTGTTAACATACCAGACGACGCGCCGAAATTCCGGGTAAGCTGTTTGAACCAAGCTAACGCGGCTAACCGTGGGGGAGCTAACAGGTGTAGCATGCTAGCTGGGCTTAGCCGTGTTGTTGTTCTTTTGTCCGGCAAACTTATAAAATGTGACTTTTTATAGCCGCCTGTTTTGTCCAAACGTCGTAATGTTAATTAGCATAGACTAACGTGCGAGTGTTGCCATTGTACATATTATTGGTTAATTGAGTGAAATGGTTGTTTTTGTTAGTGCGACTGGCTCCTTTTTAGCTCGCTGCCATTGGTACACAAAGTTGAACAACAGCCCTCATGTGATGGATTATGGTATTAATCGTCCGTGAGCTGTTCATCCCTTAAAAGCCGGTGTTTAAATAAATAAATAAATAAATAAGTGGAGGAGGGTCTGCCTGTAAGATCCGCCGAGTTTCCATGTAACCAAATAGCGGCGTTGCGACACGTTAACTCGGTCACTTTAGTAAACACTCCCAGGCACACTCTGTTTATGGAACACACGTGTAATATGTATGTGCAATATGTTGACAAGGTGTGTTATTGAAATCACATGAGCTATTGCAGAAGTATTGGGTAACGACAGGAATGTGGTCGTTATTTTCCCTGAACAATTTGATCTAATTTTTGTTAAAAAAAAAACAACAACAAAAAACAACGTTAAACTGTAACTACAAACTATTATCCCTCTTCCTGAAGCATTTCTTCTGATTTGAGTTACCTCTGTAATTATACATTTCGGAAGTATAATTTATAATGTACATTAATCACTATACTGTATCATGTTGGGATACCTTCTTTTGACTAAATAAAAATGACTAGAGTCGTGATTTTTTTTTTCTTCTTCCCCGCTATTGGATCAGGACTCTGTATTGGCAGATAAAAGCAAGTAACTCGGGTGCTTCATGCGAACAATTGCACATAGTCATTATGGACACCTAGACCAAAAACATTCACGTTTTAAAATAATGAACGAATGAATATTGAAATAATGTTGTTTTTCTGTATATTAGACTAAACTATTTGTTATATAAGTAAATGTTTTTCACCTTTCAACAATCTGAAATATTTTTGAGCTCAAATTTACTAAATGTATTTGTTTTTGTTTAATAAATTACCTAAATTGTCAGTAATTAAAATGTTGCTTTGAAATATTTTTAACTTTTCTCTTGAAAAAAAAACTGTTTTTCTTTTTAAACGTTTTTTTTCTTTTTGTGTAAAATATTTTCTGAAATATTAGTCATTTTTCCACCCAAAATATTCCAAGATTTTTCAGAATTTTTTTTCCTGAAATATGTTTTGTTTTTGAATCTCAATATTTATTTTTTTATTCATAAGCATCAAAGGTTCTTTGAAATATTTAAAAAAAATCTTAACCGCTTTTTTTTCTAAAATACTTTTTAGTTTTAATCAAACCTTTTCTCAAATGAGTTTTGTAACCTTATAAATGAAAAAAAAAACGTGGTTTCTGATTTTTGACGTTTTCTTGTATCTGTTTTTTTCTGAAATATTTCACCTTTTTTTCTAATAATAAAAAAAATCACCATGAAATGTGACTTTGAGTTAAAAATTATGTCATTTTGTGCATTCCAGGGTTGTTCCCCATCTCATTTCAGAGAAGATGGAGGGTCTGCACCCGCACTGCCTTAAATGCATCAACCGGAGGTGCATGGTGCGACCAGAGGCGGGCCTGTCCTGTGACCTCATCGGCTGCCCGCTGGTGTGCGGCGCCGTCTTCCATGCGTGCAAGCTGCCTGAGCACCGCCTGCTGTGTCCGTACGAGCGCCTGCCGTGCCTCAACAGCGGCTTTGGCTGCCCCTTTGCCGTGGCCCGGGCTAAGATGGCGCAGCACTTGGAGACCTGCCCCGCCAGCATCGTGTGCTGCACCATGGAGTGGAACCGCTGGCCAGTCAGCTATGCTGACCGCAAGTCGTACGAGAACCTGAGTCGGGACTTTGACGAGGTGGAGCAACTGGACATGGCGCTGGCCCTGCAGGTACGTTTGTAAAATTTTGGCTGATGGAGATGGAGTGATACTTTATTAACTTATGTATTTATTTTTTATTTATTCATTTATTATTTTAATATTATTCCACTATGGTTGAACGCGAGCTGAATTGAGTGGATATAACTACTAATTATTTATTTTCTTCTGTGCCATAATTAGTTGTTCGACTCCTAGTCGAAGTTTATGATTTATGATGAAGTCATAATGTATACAAAAATAGAGTTAAACATTCCTAAACATGTTCAATCAAACCGTCTTATTAAAGAAAAATCTGCTCAAAGAAAAAATAACTCAAGGCTAACATAATGCAAAATGCTGTTGATGGGCTAACAAAATTTAGCATACAGCATGAATCAGGTTTATATTATATTGTATGTTAAATAATTGCTGGAGTTTAGCCTGGGACCTTCTCTACTTCTCTAAATTCAGACTTACCTTTATAATGGAAAAAAAATAAGTATGTTCGTGATGAACCGCGATAGAGAGGTTTCACTGTATATCCAAAATTCCACTGCTTAAAGCGATAGAACACTTATAAATAATTTTCCAGTATTGGATTAGGCATTGTGTACAAAGAACGTGGGGGGTAGCGGCTCCTAATGTGGGCTAAAACGTGCTTAGCACACGACATGTTGTTTCAACCGGCTTTTGGTTGAAAAGTGGCTGTACTGCTTTTGAAGAAGTGCTTCTTTGCTGTCAGGCGTAATTCCACCTTTGATGTCCGCTGTGGGACGCGGTAATTCCTCATGAGTTCTTTGTTGCCAATGGCAGCCATGTAATTCAATGTGTATTTTACGCATGCGATACGTCAGGATGATCACGTGACTGTCCAAAATTCCCAATACAGTACATAATGCAAAAATATTGATTAAAAAGTGCTATAAAATTATAATCGCTCAACATGAATTGGCAATTTTCTCAGGGAAGAATTGAAATTCACCATTTCACAGAATAGGTGGTTAGTTTTTCATAAGTCTTGTATTCCTTTAAATCCCTATGGAAATTTAGCAGAGGCCTTATTAGAAATTTCGGAAAATTTTCCACCCCTTTGCAACTCTACCTGCAGGACCAGCGCATGCTCCTGGAATCCCTCAAGGTCACCACCACCGTATCCAAGGACGGCAAGGGGGACAGCGACAAGATGGCCGCGACTCCCGGCGGCGAGGCCACCAACGGGGCAGTGGAGATGGAGGAGGAGCCGTACAGCGACTTGTACCGAGCCTCGGTGGAGACGAGCCGGAGCTTGGCGGCAGCCTTGGACATCCTCACGCACTCCAAGGGCGTCGTCGGCCTGAACGGGGAAAACGGCGGCGCGGGGAAGAACGTGGACATGCGCGAGAGCGACTCGGACTCCGAGTGCGAGCTGGGGGCGGTGGGCGGCGCCGACGAGGACAACGGGGCTCTCGCTTGGCCGGAGGAGGATGAGGATTTCGTGGAGTTGTTTTTTGAGGACAAGGAAGACGCCATCGAAGACCCAGCGGAGGAGGAGGAGACGGCGGCGCTGGAGCCCGTGTGGCACGAGGCGCCTCGGGACTTGGTGCCCGCCATCATGCCGGACCCCCGGGCGGAACCGCTGGCTGCACCCATGCCCTTCCTCCTCTCAGATCACGTGAGGAGCAACTTCTTGCACCAGCTACCCACCGAGCTCAGGTACCGCTGCCTGGAGCGCAAACTCCAGAACGTGGAAGTCCTGCGCGGCATCAGCATGTTTACATTCAACGGCCGCCGCGTGCTTCTCTCGGACCCGTACCTCTTCCGCGCCAAGATGGAAGACAAGGCGGTGGACACGTCGGACCTGGAGGTGGCCGACGACCCCATGGGCCTGCACGGGATCGACCTGATCACAGCCGCCTTGCTCTTCTGCTTGGGCGACTCGCCGGGCGGGCGCGGCATCTCCGACAGCCGCTTCGTGGACGGCTATCACATCGACTTCGGCACGCAGACCTTCTCCTTCCCGTCCGCCATCCTGGCCACCAACACCATGGTGGGCGACATCGCGTCGGCGTCGGCGTGCGACCACGCCAGCCCGCAGCTATCCAACCCCAGCCCCTTCCACACGCTGCGCCTGGACCTAGTGCTGGAGTGCGTGGCGCGCTACCAGACCAAGCAGCGCTCAATGTTCACCTTCGTGTGCGGCCAGCTGTTCCGCCGCGACGAGTTCTCCTCGCACTTCAAGAACGTGCACGGCGACATCCACGCCGGGCTCAACGGCTGGATGGAGCAACGCTGCCCGCTGGCGTACTACGGCTGCACCTACTCGCAGAGGCGCTTCTGCCCGTCGGCGCAGGGCTTCCGCATCATCCACGACCGCCACCTGGGCTCCTTCGGCGTGCAGCCGGGCCTCCCCACCAAAAGCGCAGACAAGCCGGCGAGGAGCGCGCGCCCGGGCTCCAAGTGCGACCAGTTCAGCGGGCTGCCCTTCGAGGTGCTGCAGCACGTGGCCAGCTTCCTGGACAGCTTCAGCCTGTGTCAGCTGTCCAGGACGTCGCGTACCATGAGGGATGTGTGCGGAAGCCTCCTCCAGATGCGCGGCATGGTCGTCCTGCTGTGGGAGAAGAAGCGGCGGGAGGACGGCTCGCTGTCGTGGCAGATCACGGACAAGGTTGGTGTTGCCTCTGTTGTGATGTGGATTTATGTCTCTGTGTAGATTCCAGTGCAATTCTAAATGACATCGCAATGTAGTAGAATGCAATTTTCAAATAAGAAACGCCGTAATTGAGGGGAAAAAATAACTTAATCTGATTTGGTCGGCTTTGTTTTTTTTGTTTTGTTTTTGTTTTTTTAGATATAAACTATATTTCATTATTAATTGTTAAAATACTGTATGTGTTTAGTTAAGCGCTGTCCACATGTTTGCATATCGTCGCTATTATGTGAAAAACACTTTTGTCCATTGTTACCTTTTTATTTTATTTTTTTATTGGATTAAACTGCAGACATCCCAAAAAGATAAAAATAAAAAAAGGGGGGGGAAATGGACATGTGTTTTTCTCATACCAGCGGTGATATGGTTTTATAAAACATTAAAAGTGAACAGGCCACACTTTTGCTTGCATGATTTTTGTAATCCGACTTACCGACTTAAGTTTTCCACCACATTTGTTTGGTAGAATTTTAAGTTGTTGGAGTGAATGCTTAAAAATTGAGGTGCAATGGACCTTATTAATCTAAAATTGTCCAGCCACTCAACAGCAAATCTTGATTTCTGTAGTCTATCCGAAAAGCAGACTGATTATCATTGTTTTTTTTTTGTTTTTTTTTTTTATAAGAAATTTGCATACATGTGCTTTTACTTTGGAAAGCAACGTTCCAACATTTTTCTTGATTTATTTATTTTTTCTTTCCCCCCTACATGCTACGGACAGACCAAATCAGTAGTTGAATCATAATTCATTTAAATTAAAGAGATGGGATTAAAACTTAAAACATTTTTTCAAATATCCCCGCCAGCATCTTCTCATGCCGTGACGCTCCGTCGTCTTTCACAGGTGTGGCGCTTCAGCACAGCCTTTGGCACGGTGAACGAGTGGAAGTTTGCAAACATCACCAGCATGGCAGACCACCTGAAGAAGTGCAAGTTCAACACGGTGGCGCGGCGCGAGGAGGCCATCCCGCTACCATGCATGTGCTTCACCCGGGAGCTGACCAAGGAGGGCCGCTGTTTACGCTCTGTGCTCAAGCCCGTGGCCTAAACTCCTCAACGTCAACTTCTCTTACTCTATGGAAAGCCCTTTGACAATCCATTCCATATCCTTCATATCCAACTTAAGGTACTAATATACTGACTCGTCCTCACTAGGAAGACAATTCAGGGCACTAGTAGAACGACCTTATGATTAATGAATAACATTTTCCACTGGTATTGTGAAGGATGGCAAATAACTCAACATTAATTTGGTCTTCTTGAAATCCATCTTAACATTCATGTAGACCGACTAGGGCACCCTAGTAGAATAACCGTGTTACTACTAGTGCCTCTTTTGATCTACTAATATGCAGTTAAACCTTACTAGTATTTTTGAGTCTTGCATAAGAAACCCTAGTCGTTGAACTTGTGCGCTACTACAAGTGATATACAATGCTAATAGTTAGCATCTAGTGATTCACTAGTGGTATGAATCGTGTGCAGATGTCAACTAATGCATTTTTGCCTCACTAGTAACATGGGCGACTAGCATGCTAAGTTTGTTTTACTTTTGTCAATAAGGATTCTATTAGTACGTGCTAAAACTGCTAGCAAGATCTGAATGTAGCCTCAATTTATGGCCAGCCAACAACCCCCCCCCCCCCCCCAATCACTAGCACTATTCTCAGACGTGGCCAATCATAATGGCTTGCAATAGGAAAGTGCACAGTCGCGGTAAATAGCAATACTAAGCTGGCATTAGCAATGCAAACAAGCTCACGTTAGCCATGGCCGCTTTCATGCTAGCATGACTCATTTGTAATGTAGTCTTACTAGAACACTGTTATTGTGTCAAGTTTTATTTGGGGGAATGTAGATGCAATGCAAAAGCAATAAGAGGTGCTAAATATACCTGCAGAAATGAATTCTGAACTCTCTCCTTAGTGAGGACAGAGTGTAGTAGTACACGGTCCTTAGGCCGTCTAGCAAGCATATGGAATAAACACTCAAACGGCTTTCCATACTCAAGTGTTTACAAAAAAAAAAAAAACACCCCGAATCCTCCTCCTTTCCCTGAAAAATGAGCACATCCACAACCACGCCACTGTTGTGTAAATAATCTCACGCTCTGATTTTTATTTTTATAGCAAATAAACTGTGCATACGTCGGCGGCGGCGGAGGGCGTAACTGTCGCAGCTTTATTTCTATACAGCAACACCGACCAAACATCCGTGTTAGCAAAACATTTGCCGTGGTCAAACACTTTCACCTCTGCGATGTTACCTCCAAGCTAATCGCGCTGGCACGCTAAGCTAATGGCGAGGAGCGGCCACCAACAGCCGACTTCTGCCTGAAAATGTAGCAGGTAATTAATAAAAAAAAAAAAAAAGAAAGAAAAGAAAATGAATGTAAACCATCAGAGTGTTTTCAAATGGCCAGCGTCAGAAGAAGAAAACAAACAAGCAAACAAAAAACACCCGCAGGCACGGGATGGCGAACTGAATGAACCTCGTGAATACTTTTGTAGCACACTAAAATAGTTGCGGGTGCACGACATGATGAGAGATGACGAAAGAGAGAATGAAAGATAAAGTGAGATTGACATCGTAATTATTAAATAACGATGGGGTAAAAACAAAAACAATCATTGGTAATCTCATTTTGTTTTCCCCTTTTTTTTTTTTTTTTTTTTTTTTTTTTTTTTTTTTTTACTGAAATCATTTCTGGAGAAATTGTGGGTCAAAAATAACATCAAATATTTTATTTTATTTTTTTTTTTGATTATTTTTTGGGTGGGGTTCTAAATATTTTTGTCTGTGAAGAATGTCGAAATATTTTTGGGATGAGATTTTTCTTTTGACCTGACATTTGTGGTGAAATGAAATGCATGGGAGTTTTGGGGGGATGTTGAGAAAGGAAAAGTTGATAGCAAAAATGTCAATGAATTTCAAAAAAAAATAAAAAATAATAAAATAAGTTTTCTTTTAATCCAATATTTTGTGGGAAAAGAACATTTTGTGGCTTTTGGTATGGTGGGCAGGGGAGAGAAATGGTTCTCTGAAACAAATCGGAAATATTTATAGTTTTTTCTATATATATATATATATAATGTAAAATGTTTTTTTTTTTTTCAGAAATATTTCACAAAAGGAAAAGGTTTTCATATTTTTGTGGGGGTTGTAAAAAATAAGCGTAAACTGGAAAAATAACATCTTTTTATAGGTTCAGTGGTTTTCCTTTAGCGCAAAACAAATTCAGAAATTCTCATTAGATTAAAACAAAAACTTAGAAAGAACTTGAGTTTATTTCTATTTTAGAACCGAAATATCGAAGAAATTTTTTTTCAAAGTTGTTCATTTGATCCATTAAAAAAAAAAAATTCGTTTCTGAAAAGACCTGTTTCTACGACAGTGTATTAGGGCCACGTAACAAATATATATTTTTTAGAGGGTGGGCACAATATTCAGAGAAGAAAAATTTGTGAATCTGCCACTTTATAAATTTGCAAATTTGCCACTTCATAAAGTATTTTTTTTTCTTTGAATATTACCCCCACACTCTAAAAAGTAAATATTTATATGTGGACCTATACGCCTTCTTATGTTTGTGACAAAACCTTTTTAAGCATCTGAAATACTAATTTCATCCAAAGATTTTCAAAAACGTGGGCCTTGCTAACTTAATTGCAAATGATTGCTAAAATAATAATAATAATAATAATAATAAACGATGTTAATCTCACTTATGTTAGCTTTAGCGGGTAGCGGAAGTGACGCAAACGAAAGAGTGGGTAAGGTGACGAGGCCTCAATGTTAAATGTAGCGTGGAGGTGTGTTGCAGTGTTGACATGAACAGATTTACTGTATGTTTTTAATATCTACTACTTTGATCTAGTTTTTTTGAGTGAGAGATGTAAAAAAAAAAAAAAAAGACGTTTTATATGTCAAGGTGTCAGAAAAAAATGTTTTGTTTTTTTTGTTTTTTATACTCTTCCTGGTACTCTGAAAGCTGCCTCTGTAACATCCAGATGAGTATTTTAAATTTTGTGAATTATGGATTTGCACTTGAAGCATGTACTGTAAAACGTTTAGTTATTATTATTATTATGCATGTGGGTTGTCGACTTATTTTGTAGTCAGTCGCTGTCGGGCGGAATCCCCGCATTTCCAAAATGATTATTTTTCAGGAAATCGTTCAACTTGGCATTTTTGCCCAATACGGCTATCTGCTATCAATAATTTAAAATGCTTAAAAAAAAAGGTTATTTCAACAGTTTCAAAGGTTTTAGAGCCATGAGTGTATGCGCTGACTCAGCAGTGTAATGGGTGTCCCATTTTATTATAAAACAGGCTTACTGAAATGTATCTAATATATTTTTACTCATTGTTTAACAAGACTTCTAGACTGTCAATCTTGAGGAGACATAATGCTGCGCAGCTTCCGCAGAGTGAGGGGAAGAGGCGGAGCTTTACAACACTTCAACTGCTGAAGCGTTCGAAAGGTAATAGATTTGTTCTCAAAGCTGTTTTCAATTGTGTTAATTTAATGAGTCAAAAATAGCAAATGTAGTGACGTGAGAAAAATAAGTAAATCTGAAAATGAACCATATTTGGATTGATGGGGTTTCCACCCGACAGCAACAAAGTCATTAATAGTGTTCAGTTCTCAGGCACAGTGTGATGTGTTTGTTTTACTCCATTTTGTTTTTGTTTTGTTTTTAAACGTGTAAATCTCCATTTTGTTTTTATTTGTACTTTTTTTTTTTTTTTTTCTCACTGGTGTTCTAAAGCCTTTGTTTTCACTCCAGCTGTGAAGTGTGCTTTCACCACAGGTTGCCAGCTTTTCAAGCGTTTCAATAAAATGAATAAAGAGGCTTTGCAATGCAATCTGGTGATTTTTCAAAATATGAAAATCTTGGGTGTTGTTCCCAATCACAATTTTTAGAAATATTTTCTACTTTCGTCATTACGATAAGTTTTTTTTTGTGTGTAAAATATTACTTTGAATCAAGATGCATCTGAAATATTTTGACAATTTTGTTTTAATTTAAAGCCTTTCTAATTCTTGATTTACTATTGCTACTTTACTATATTTTTTTCCAAATTATCTTTTTTTTTTATCAAATTAACAAATTTATTTCATTTAATCCCCAAGTTTTCCAAAAAATATATTTTATCTGAATCTGAAATTGTTTCAAAATGTGACTTTTTTTTTTCAGTTTCTTTTCCTCCATTTTTTTCTCAAGTATTTTGTATGAAATATTTTCAACACTTTGCTTTCCTTCCAAAATATTTCTCATGCAAAATGTTCCCCACCCCAAAAATATTCCAAAATAATTTCAGCATTTTTCATTTTTTCATCACAAATTTGTAAGCTATATAACAAGGTGCTGCTAATATGTATATGTATATATATATATATATATATATATATATATATATATATATATATATCATCCAAAATTTCTGTTTTTTTCATCCCAAAAAATGTCAGAAATTTAATTTTCAATGCTTGCTAAAACATTTGCACAGTAGTTTTTTTTTTTTTTTTTTTTTTTTTTTTTTTAAATTCTGCTCGTACATCGACATTCTCTGTCCAGTTGTCATATTTCATTTTGCATGAATGCGAATTTGTGGCCCTGCTAATGATGCGTCACCGTTTCCCTTTATAACCTTTATTGTCACAACCACCACATTTGACATGGAGTGAGCACAGCGCCGGTATTGCAGCCCACATAACAGAGGAAGTGCAACCATCTTATTTTAAGTGCAAAAATTCCCCCTGTGACTAACAAACTGCCCTGACCATCAATAAAGGAATTCGCTCACGGCAAAGATGCATGCACATACGGCATACTATGCGGGTTTTCTTTCAAATTAAGGTTTCAAACAAGGGTTTGGTTTCAAATTGAAAATGTAATTATGTGAAGCACAATGTGTTACCTTGAGCATGAAATTAGTTACATAAATAAAGCTGCCTTGCCTTAGTAGAACCCCTAATTTCAAACCAACCCCTTATTTGATACAAGAACATAGCTTGAAACTAATTTCTAACCTATTCCTTGCGTGTTTGAAAGCCTGATTTGAAACACTAATCCTGACTTGATACCCCAACAAAACGGCCAATATTAGCTCTTTTAAAATATACAAAAATGGGCCAATTTTTTGTTCCCACATTTTTTTTTAAACATTACTATCATAAAACTACGTTTGATTCGAAATCGGTTGCTTTTTCTTTCATTAAATTCACTGAAGGGCAAAGTACTGTAAAACACTCAAATGTACATCCTGTAATTCACATTTTTATTACTTTTATTGTACGCATTAAAGGGATACTTGACTCATTGAGCCATTTTCAGCAGTAAAAAGTTAATATTTTGTCCAGAACGAATTTCATAACTTCATTATTTTTAATGTACAATTAATACCTTTTAAAAAAAAATTTTTTTTACCCTCTTGCTGTCAACTGTTGATGACATCACCCGTGCTGAGGAAGTAGGTAACGACCAATCATGGCTCAGTTTGCTAACCAAACCCAGAAAACGAGTGAGTCATGATTGGCCGTTATGTCATCATTAGTCGACAGCAAGTAGAAAAATCACTTTTTAAAGGATGGATACTTGACTCATTGAGCCATTTTCAACAGTAAAAAGTTATTTTGTCTATAATTAACGTGGTAACTTCATTATTTTTCATGTACAATTAGTACCTTTTAACCTGCTTCACCTGTTTTCTGGGTTTGGTCAGCAAACTGAGCCATGATTGGTTGTTACCTACTTCCTCAGCACAGGTGATGTCATCATCGGTCAACAGCAAGTAGAAACATTCCTTTTTAACCACATTAATTATAGACAAAATAACTTTTTACTGCTGAAAATGGTGCAATGAGTCAAGTATCCCTTTAAAAAGTAATTTTTCTATTTGCTGTCGACTAATGATCACATCACCTGTGCTGAGGAAGTAGGTAACGGCCAATCATGGCTCACCTGTTTTCTGGGTTTGGTCAGTAAGCTGAGCCATGATTGGCCGTTACCTACTTCATCAGCACAGGTGATGTCATCATCAGTCGACAGCAAGTAGAAAAAAAATATTTTAAAAAGAATTAATTGTATATGAAAAATAAGGTATTTATCAAATTCATTCTGGACAAAATATTAACTTTTCACTTCTGAAAATTGTTCAATAAGTCAAGTATCCCTTTAAGGAACAAAAAAGTTATTTATTTTAATTAATTGGTTATCAAAATTTTATTCTGGCCAATTTCAGCATCAGCCTAAAAAAATCCAGATGGTGGGGCCTTATTTGAAACCTTATTACCCTGTCTTAAAACCAGTATTTGAAGCCTTGCCTCAATTTTCAAAGGCCAACCTAGATTTGAACCCCTAATCCCGGCGACAATGAAGGCACAGTGCAACAATAGATTTGATCCTTGAAGGATCAAACTTCCAGGTTCCACTTCCACTTGTTGACTTCAGTGGCAGCAGGGGAAACAACAGCAGAAGATCTTCTTGCAAGGGTTCTCCTTCTTGTACCTGACGGCCTGGCGCACGTGGTTACCGGCGGCGAACACGTAGTCCCGAGCGCCTTGCACGTTGGCCTCGATTTGCTCCGCCTTGCAGCCCTGCTCCTCGGCCAGCAGCGCCACCTGGAAGAAGAGCTCGCGCACGTCCCGTATCCGGCCCTCCAGCTCCACCAGCTGCCGGCGGCGGCTCTCGATCTCACTCAGCGCCGAGCGGGCGCCGCGCACGTCCGCCGTCGTCAGCAGGCCGTCCCCGGCGAACATGTCCCACTTGCCCGTCTCCATCATCTCCTCGATCTGACCCCGGCTCACCTCCTTCCCCACGATGGCCGCCTGCCGCTGGATGCGCGCCGTGCAGTTCTCCCGTTGCGCCATCTCGGCGCTGTTGTACTCGGTCATGGCCCGGTGGAAGCTCCCGGTCAGCGCGGCGAGCTGGCATCGGGCCACGCGGGCCACCACCGACGAGTCGCCGTGCTCACGGGCCAGCTCCTCGCTCAGCTTTGCCAGCTTCTCCAGCCGGGCCATCAGGGCTTCCCCGCGGGTCTTGATGGCGCGTCCCAGAGCGTTGGCGTCCCGCTTGATGCTGCTGAAGCGCCGAACCGAGGTGAGGAAGCGGCTGCTCTCCTTTCCCAGACGCTTGACGTCCATGGTGAGGAGCAGGATCTCCTTCCTGGTGGCCTGGACCTCCCTGTGGATGCCCTCCATGGCCTCCTCGCCGCCGAAAAGCGGCACGGTGGACTCGTACTGCTCTGGATCCTCCCGGTTGTCCCCCAGACTGTACTCCACCACATCTGGGGGCTTGGAGGCGACGGTGCGGAGCTCGCTCAGTCTGTCGATCATCTTGCCCTGTGTGATGATTCAGCAAATATACATTTGTTTACTTGGAATTGATTTGTGCTTCAGCAAGGAGGAAGGCCTGTAGTTACGGTGGCCATTTCCATAAGGTCAAAAAGAGGGCATTTGTTTTTTGTTTTTTTATTTTTTTAAATTAATGTGTTCCCTCGCCATAATGTGGTTCACTTTTCGCTGTTTTGCTGATTTTTTTTTTTTGTGTGTGCAATTTTGCATGCTTTTTTTTTTTTTTTAACAGTAATGTACGGTACCTATTTTATACAATTTATGAAGGTTTGAACTTTGAAATGTTTAACAAGAGAGAAATGAGAAAATGTAAATACATGTATAAACTGTGGTTAGGGGTTTTTGAGCCTTAAAATAATATAAATAATAAATATAAAAAATAAAGCTAACTACTTCGCGAATTTCATTTATTGCGGGTATTTTTTGGAGCCAAACCCCAGCGGAAAACACAGTTTTGCGTGGTTTATAGATTATATTTGTGTGACTAAATGGTATAAAAGATATCAATAACACTTATTTTTTGGACAATTTATTTAGTTTACAGTACCATGTTTTAAACGACTGACATGCTTCTAAAAGTGGCTGCTCACGTCCACATCACACCGGCAACGCGTACAGAAACCGTGAAACGAGTCTCGGCTGCTTTTGGGCAGGAAATTGTGCTGTTTCGTCCATTCAATGTTAAAAGATGTCCGGCGTTTTGGCATTTTTGGTAGCGTTGCCTTTTTGCTGCTGTCAAAGAAGACAGCGAGGATATGATGGCGTCAAATAGTCACACATGGAGCTTTGTTTACATTTGTTGAACCAATGATATATGAGATTTTTAACTGAAGCCACTCTTGGCCAATCAGACCAGTTGTGACATACGTGGGGTGGGGCTAATGTTGGATCACAGAAACTCAAATGTGGCTCATTTTCTTTAAAAAGGAGGACAAACCAGTGTACTGCTTAGGGTTGCACAGGACGTAGGACACATCACTGAAAATTAGGACTGGCCTACCTAAATCAGGACACCTGGCCACCCTACCTGTAGTCCAAGATCTTCAAGATCGTTCCGCTTATACTGAACATGATGCTCAACTTTTTGGGGTATTACAATTCTTCAAAACCGTACCACATATATTTTTACACATTTGTGTTACTACTAAATCCAACAATAGTTTCTTTTCTTAAAAACACTTTCATTTAAATTCACACTCTGGTCATTTCTTTGGTTTTTCACTTATGCCCCTGGAAAAAAAATTGAGTGTTCCACAAGTCCCATGGTCCATATTTCATTCATATACAGGAAGACCAAAACTACAAGTTCACTATTTTTCTACAAGCTCAGTCCTACTACTACTAATTTTCTTAATGTCATTTGATATAATTTGTATGGAATCCACTTTAATGTCAATATACTATTAGCATAAATTCCATATAAGGCTACATTTCATGTAATTGCTAAATTTTCACTCCTGTCAGTCTTGTTACTCAAATGAAGAATTTGAGTAACTGACTTTTTTTTTTTTTTTTTTTTTTTTTTTTTTTAAATGAAGTTTCTTGAGATGGGCCAGAAGAACTTGTGCCTTGAGAAATCAGACCACAGTGAACTCATCACCTCACTTCACAAGAAGCAGCAGTTTGGCAAATAGTGAATAAAAGGTTTTTTTGTTTAATGTTGCCACTCCCAGTTGGTGTTTATTGTCAATTTAACAAAACAAAGATGTTATGTAATTAAAACAACCGAACAACTTTGCGTTTATAATGCCCCCTGCTAGCTTAAGGCGAAAATGCTGAGGGGGGAAAAAAGGCAGACATTTATGTTTATGGGTCATTTATGGATAAGTTTGCCCAGTGATGCCAATTTTATGAATTATCGTGCAGGGTGCGACCAAAAAGAAATAACCATTTGGTAACTTTTATTTTGAAATAGTAGCTACATTTAAAGACAGCGGTT
The DNA here is from genome assembly GCF_051991245.1 of Festucalex cinctus. Classification (NCBI taxonomy): domain Eukaryota; kingdom Metazoa; phylum Chordata; class Actinopteri; order Syngnathiformes; family Syngnathidae; genus Festucalex; species Festucalex cinctus. The sequence continues at coordinate 13,433,906 of NC_135422.1, read as the reverse complement.
TGTGTCATCCACAAGACAGTCAAGATGGAACCCTTGGGAGCAGCTAGCAGGTTTGCACTATCTGTCACAAATATTTTGTCAAAAAGTTCCCCGTTTGGCAATATTGTATGTCGTGGTCATATTTGGACATCATGTGGTATAACCTGAATTTTTTTTTGGCCAGAAAATATATGTTTTCATTATAATTTTACGTGTGTGGTTAGCTAGCTTGTTTTGTTTAGTTGGCTAATTGTTAGCCTCATAAGTTTCATTTGTGGTGCGGTCATTGTAGAAATTTTTCTATGATAGATGTACTAAATTATATATAATAGTAAATAACGAATAAATATTTTGTGTGTTTATATAATAAATTAATTGGGTCTGTTAAAATTATTATCGTCAATGACACTTATGCAAATGGTCCCAATTTGGCGGAATGCCCTATTGTGATTACATTGTACTGTATAGACACGTTGCAAACATTTCTATACAATTCAACACAGTCCTTGTTTCCGGTAACAAATGCTGAGTAATTGTGAGCAGAAGATGAAAAGGAAACTGACATGTTACTTAATGACTGTACTGGACATGTACTCCATCACGTTCCTCGTACAGACACTTCATTAAGTACACCTGCCCACTCTACAAGGACATCAAATATAAACATAAACCCAATTTAAGAAAATTGACTCATCTTTATTATGTATCACTAATACCAGAAACCAAACCTTGAAACCCAAACCCCAGTTTGAAACCTAAACATGGAGCCATAATCGTCGCTTAAACCCCTCATTTGAAATCTTTAACCTTTGCTTGAAACCCTCATTTGAAACATTAACTCAAGTTAAATCATTAATAAACCTTGTTTGCAACCTAAACATGAAACCTTGTCTTGAAACCCCTGATACCATGTACGATTACATATATTCTGTACGAGGTGGATTTATTTTTCTATTTATATCTTCTGCATCTATCTATCTATCTACAGACAAAACATTGGATTATTTAGGATTACAACGGCAATTAAACAGAATTCAGATGCAATTACCTTGTTCGCTTCGACAGCAGCAAGTCACTCGATCTTGGTTTCCTCTTTTTGTAGATTCCGTTATATGCGAGCGCGTTTCAACATGTGCGCACTAAACAAGGATGCGGAAGATAAACCGAGTGTATTTTTAGAATCTTTCGGTCTTGAGTGTTTTTGATGAAATATGCCATCGCATCCTCCTGCGATGAGTTTCAACGGCGACCGATGACGTCATCGCCACCGAGTCGCACCAGTGAAAAAAAATCAATATTTTCCTAAAAAGAAAACAAGTTGAAGTTGTCAAAAGGAAGAAAAAAGTTGACTTCTTTTAACGACCAGCAGGGGGAGACAAACCCTGCTAGATTGGCCACTTCATTGGATAATAAGACTCATTAACACGTCAACTATATCAATGTTTATATAATAGGGTTTCAAATAAGGATTAGGGTATCAAGCAAAGTGTTCATAATAAAAAGTGCTAAAAAAATATGCAAGTAATGACATTGGCATTCTCTTTATGAGGATGTAGCCCTTCTTTCAAACATTTGTTTATGCAATATCATGAAAGACGGCAATCGTTCTGCAAATCATGTTTCGTGAAAAAAAATAAATCACGCAAAATTTCAATCAAATGCAAAACCTGGTGACGTCAAAGCACAAACTACTTTCATTAACAATCCAAAGTATATTTCATACTCAGGACCCAAATACAAACATTTTCAACAGTTCTCAAAACAGCAATTCATTTGTAATAAATCCGGTTTTCCTGGATTTGTTTGTGGATTCTTGGTTAGTTTGTGGAACTTGCTGTGCTGTATTTACACAGTTTGCAAATAACCTTGGGGAGTTTAAAATATGGTGAAAGCAAACGAACAATTTTTCAAGCGCTTCCTTCAAGCAGTTTTTTTGCGACGTATCAGAGGCAGGCGGAGGAGGCAGTTATTGATGATGACAAAATGTTTGGCGAAAAAATGACATTGCCTTTGCTGTTGACCAAAATTTGTCCAAGGACGCCGTCAACGTACAAACAAAAGATTGACCAAATGTGCCAAATGTTTTTATTTTCCTCTATATATTACATTGAGGTTATGAAAACCTAACTCTAATAGACATATTTCATGAAGTAGTCACAATATAGAACTTACAATATTTTAAAAAAAATGATTTAGTGTCATTATGATATTGATTGTAGTGCTTGGTCCTAGTTGTCTCTAGTTCTTCATCAGCGGCTGATCTTGTAGACGTGATCGCCCACTTGGATCACGGCCGTCTTCTCCACGCTAAGCAGCTGTCCAAACAGCGGCGACGACTTGTAGATGTGCTTCTCACTGGGTTTGCACTGCCGGTAACTGCGCGGCCAAAAGCACACAACCAAAAAAAAAAAAAAAAAAGCTTAAAATTCAAATTTAATTTACAGCAAAATACATTACATTTGAAAACATCAATTCATCTATTATTTAAACCACTTATTCATACAATTACATTTAATTCTACATGTGCAAGTATTGGAGTTGTAGTTTGCTGTGTACTCATTGTACTCATGTGGCGGTTTGCTGAGATTTTTTTTCCCCTCACATCCATACTGTGCTCCTCACTTATAGGAGCATAGTCTGGGGCAGTTTTTTACCTCTCACTTAGGTTGCCTTTTCATTTGAGAAATCGGGAGCGTTTCCTGGCAATCCGTCAGGCTTCTGGTTCTGTCTCCCTCTGTTGGTCGTTTTTTTTTTTTTTTATGTCTCTTGAATGGGTTGTGTCTGCTAACTGAATTTCATTGCTCTGTACTGATAAATTTGATTCCTTTCCATATTGAACCTATTTATAAAATAATTTGATGTTTTATTTAGTTTTTTTAAATTGTTTTAATAGTTGAATTTTATTTGTTGAACTGCATTTTTATTTTTTGATATTATTATTTAATATTAATTTTACATTCTTCAAATTCAATTCAATTTGTAGTTTCAATAATTTAATGGAAATGAATTTAATTAATAATTAATTTAATTAATAATTAATTAACTAATAATTTTTTTTTTTTACATTTACAACGTTTGTATTTATGTAATGGCCTTCCCATTTGCAATGACTAATTTATTGATTTAACGGCCTTTTGTGATGTGCAACACATTGAAATCAAATCAAAATATTACAAATGGTGGACCCTTGTCTGCAAACAACAACAGTTCCATACCTCTTCAGCGTTTCCAGAGGCTCCTTTCTGTTGATGATTCCAGTTTCAGGGTCCACGGTGGTGAAAATGCACCTGACAAGAGGACAAAGTTTGCACATTAGCTCAGGAAACAAATTCACTCCACCGTCAAAATTTGCTTATGTGCGGCATACATTTAAGGCTTAAATATGAGATAAAGTCAGTAGTCCAAAATTCCTCTATGCTGTTTTAAAAAAAAAAAGAAAGCTAAAGTATTGTAAATTGAACCAATGTTTTGCCTGGAATTAATTTCTTTGTTCTTAAGTGGGACAAAAAAAATGTTTGCTTTATTTATTCATTTAAATAATTGGATGATTAATTGATTATCAGATTTTTTTCCCCCAAATACTGGAATATGCATCTGCCTAAAAAAAAAATCCATATCGGCCATGCCCTATATTTAACCAATTCAATTCAATTTTAATTCATTCCATTAAAAAAGATAAATGAAAAGGGACAGAAAGAAGTACAACTTATGTTATCTGCTCCTGATCAACAACAATAACAAAAAATAATCAACACAGAATAAATGACAGCGAGCGGTCAAGACGCTTTCAATATAACAATCCTGTAAAATAATTCCGCAGCATGTCCTTGTACTATATGTATTTTTCCAGTAATTGAGCTTTTGTCAAGTTTTTAATAAAAAATAAAATAAAAAAATAAAGTAAACTTGATTGTTCCATAAGATGACATCGTGAGTTGAAATACGTCGTTCTTTTTGTTTTGTTCTGTATTTTGTTTTGGAGAAAATATCTGTTCCTCTTAAAGCGATACTTCACTTAGTTAGCCCATTATAGCAATAAAAAGTTAATATTTTGTCTATAATTAATTTGATACTTTCATTATTTTTCATACAATTAGTACCTTTAAAAACACATTTTGCAACTTGCTGTCGACTGAAAATGACATCACAAGGGCCCAGGTAACCAATCACAGCTCACCTGTTTTCTAGGTTTGGTCATGTGACATTCCCTTGCTGAGTCATTTTCAGTAGACAGCAAGTTGCAAAAAGTGTTTTAAAGGTACTAATTGTATATGAAACATAATGAAAATATCAAATTTATTATAGACAAAATATTAATGTTTGACTGCCAAAAATGGCTAAATAAGGAAAGTGTCCCTTTAATTTGTACTCACTTACCATTTTTTTAAATTTAATTTGTATATTAACTGGTAAAGTTTCATGATGGGCTTTAAACATTATTTTGAGACGGTTAAACTCCATCAATTCATTAAATTTTAAAGGTTTTAGTTGTATAAATAATAGATTAGTGTGGTCTCCGTATCCGCAACCGCAAATGACACGAATTGCACCAAAACCACACAATTTACAAAAGCCTTAATGTTAACGCCATTGACAGGTTAACAAAACTAGCATTGATGTTTCTATACTTTATAAGCCTTTACGCAACAGATATTTGAACAAATACACACATGAAGACAGAAAGATTTTAAGAAAATAACTTTTGTTTTGCACCCAAAATAATTATAAAAAAACATTACCTCCCGCATGACATCACCCGTCGCAGACGAGCGTTGCCAATCTGGATTTCTTCCCATGAATCCTGTGCGCGCACACCCACACATAGAAAAAAAAAAAAAGCATGTTGCTGATTGAGTTGTGAGTATTATTAGTCCTCCGCCTCCGTAGCACATGATGACATTTTCCTAATGGCGACAGAAGGAGGCTGGCCGTCGTACTTCGGCAAACGCTTCGCAGTCGCCGATGACGATGTTAGGACGGAAGCGCTCCACCGTCACGTCCTTGTCCAGTTTGCCGCTCAGGTGCTTGACGGACGCCTCGGAAAGCAGCATGATCGGACCGCAGTCCGGGTACACCACCTCCTGGACCACACCCACAAAAAGACATGGAAAAATGATGTAGGGTTCATTGCAGATTCAGAATTGGGTCTTGAGATTTTCACAAATACAGAAATAAATAAATATTCAGATCACCAAGTTTATCTTTGACGCTTACAAAAACCGTCACTTTAAATGAATTTTCCAAATTGTCTTGTTTTTTTCCCCAAAGAAGCCACATTTTGGACTAAAGTCTTTGGTGCTCATGAAAACGCATAGGTTAAGCTTGTTAAATTCAATAAAGACTAAATTGCCTTTGATAATTACACAAAATCAAGGAGTGTCTTTGATGTTTAAAAACACATTAGGTTAATTGAAAACTAGTCTTGACATTAACGAAAAAGACGTTTCCAAAAAGAAGCTTGCTATGCTTGTTACTGTAATTTGTCTAAACTATAAATTGTCTTAGATTTTTGTGGAATCGCCTTTTTTAGGTTAGTTGAAGACTGAATAGTATTTGATGTTTACATGTAAGATTACATACATTATTTTCAATGACAGTTCCAAAACGTATTTGATTTTTCAACCAAAACACAAACATGCTGTAATAAAGACTTGTCTTTTATGTATATGAAAACATGAGTTTTAAAGACTCATGAAATAATTTCATAATTATCGCCTCTGATGTTTAACGCCATTGTTGAACACAAATTTGTCTTTGATGATACAAAAACACGAAACACGAGCGTGTCTTTATTGCAAATTCCTGCGAACTGACCTCATTTGGCGAGAAGAGAGCTTCCGCGTCCACCGCCTTCCTGGCCTTCATGTGAGGCTCAAAGTGTACCAGGCGGAAAATCTTCTCCGCCTTCAGATAGCGGACCAACCAACGAGAGGCTTCGTCGCCACAGTCCCGGCCCTGGATGTCAGCACCAAACACTCTGCCGTCACAAAAAAAACAACAAAGGCGTTGGGTGACGAACAAGACGACAACACCATTGGAACATTAGCGGCACACCTGCAGTTCATGATGCTGTTGTTGGGCTGCTTGATAGGGAAACGCAGCTCGGCCATGTCGGGCCCGTTCAGGCAGACGTCACCTCCCTCGCACGTCAAAGACACCAAAACCAGACGAGGCTCCTGCCGACCCGTCACCATGTGGCCGTCCTCCGTCACCACCAACCAGTGGCTGCAGGCACAACACTGCCAATCGTCTTTGAATATAAAACTATTTTCACGCCTTTCATTTGAGGAAAAACGTCATCTTTTGAAGGATGGGAGACCAACTCCTTAGCTACCGGATTTTCAGCAAAGTAAGGGATAGAGAATTATTCGTACTTTTCACAAAGAATGCTACAAAAGGAAATACTGGCTTTGTGGATGGTTTCGCTTCACATGATGTTTGACATTGCTATTGCTAGCTTGATTTTGCAAGGAATTAGACTGTTTTACTGGGAGATGTCCACTTTATTATCCTTTCCGGGCGTCCGGACGGGTTTTTATTAATGAATAAAATCGTCTGGTTTTCGTTGTGCGGCAAATGGGAGGCGGAGTGTCGGGTCATGAATGTTTTTAAGTCCAGGTTAGAAATTCTAAATTTTGTTGAATCTTTTTCTTGCAATGTATGTTCTTTTAGCAATTTTACTAAGTCTATTATTCCTGTACTTTGTTTTTAAATGTGTTTTTTTATGTACTTTTAATCATGTCAACCATGTTCAGTTACCTTGTACTGTATATGAAATGTGCTATATAAATAAAACTGCCTTGCCTTGTCTTAACAAGGGTTATGGGTGAGCTGGAGCCTATCCCAGTTGACTTTTTTCGAGAGGTGTGGCAATGGCTGCTATCCAATCCCAACTCCTGAGACAGACAAACAGGCATTCACACCTAAGCACCAGGCCAACCAGTCCAAAATGTCAATTATTCATTTTTTAAAAGTCCCTACATAGATTTTCAAGTTGCCTTTTCTTTAAGTCACACACAATTTTTTTTTTTTTCCTGTCTTGATCGTGTGTAGCAAAGCACACGAGGAAACAGGTTAGCTCAGAAACAGTGGGACATTGAGAGGACTCAAAGGAGACAAGAATACGAGGGAATGTGACATACAGAAAAAGCAGAGGTGGTAATGACCAAAAATTAGGCATATGATGACATGTATGCCAGTTTGGACCGTAAAGCAGGTGAGAAAGATCTTTACGGGCTGACCAGACAAAACAATAGAGATAGGAATGATGTGCAGCAGGTTAGGGATGGAGATGGATTGGAAATGTGTTAACTGGTCCCAGTGTGCTGGATAGATGGTAAGAATACTCTGATGAGTTACAGGAATGAGGAAAATGAGAGAGAAGGAACAGTTGAAGAGGCAATTTTGGTGGACCAAGAGGTAGCAAAAATTGATAAGGAAGAAGTTAGAAAGGTACTAAAAAGGATGAAAATTGGAAAGGCAGCTGGATGGAAATTAAAACTTTAAAAAAAATTCAATGAGTAGTCACTAAAATAATCGTTGTTGCAGCCCTAGATAATGTTTTTATAAGGATACATTAGTGGTATTTTTTCCCTTTACAGGACATATGCTAGATAGATGACATAATAAAAATAACTCGTACTGGTTTCAAAACACGTTACAGACAAACTCCAGCAGCCATCCAGCCTCTGGATGTTGACACCGACTCACCGATCTTGTATCTGCCCGCACTTGAGGCCCCTCTTGAGGCACTCAGCGAGCGGAACCGACGTCGCTTTGCCGGACTTCAGCGGGTGGACGAAGAGCTGCGACACGACGCCCACACGCACACGCGTCTCCGGCTTCCTTAGATATTTATATCCGACGCCCAGGGCCACCACCGTGGCGGCGGCGGCTGCCCCGCCGACCAGCAGAAGTCTCAACTTGTTGTGGTACAAGTTCGCTTTCACGGCCTCCCTCAGCTCCATTTTGGAAGTTTTGCTCGGACTTCGGACTTCCGCGGGGAAAGTAAAAGTGCAGCGTTCACGGGACCGTCGGTTTTATCAGATTCCTACGGCGCGGTTGTCGTTTATGCGACGTTCAAGGACATAAACACCCTTTTCTGTTAACGGGGGTTGGAAACAGAAATGTGCGTATTCCAATTTGCTGTCCGGGTTATTTTATGACATTTATTTATTCACCCGCCTCAAAATGTGCTATTTTGAGACATTCGGGGAAACAGATATTCTTGAACGGACAATTAATATGAAATATGGAGTTTTTTTTTTTTTCCTTTTTCGTTGTTATTGATTTAGAATGTTGTGGCACGTTGGAGGACACAAAACAATGGATCTTTGGGACAAAAATTGTGCGTTTTCTGTTGTTATTGCCCCACCTTAAAAACATTTACAGTATATTCAACAATAAATAAATGATCTGCCATTCTACTCTCGGAGATAGGGAAGAGCCCTGCTACAAAAATGTAATTGACATTCCCGCCTCTTAAAATGCTTATAGTTTGAATTTAAATATATGATTCCAAAACACTCAAAACTCTCGTATCTTATGTCATCTTTCATTGAAAAATTGAAAAACCCGACCCCCAATTTTTTTTTTAAAGTAAGAAAAATGTACTAAAGAAATACTTTTTTTTTTTTTTTCATATTATTTCTCAATTCATTTCAGTGGACATTGAGCAGGTGTGCACACCTTGGCCACCTGGAGGTGGTGTAATCCAGACATCGGGACCAACCGTACATGAAGGAGGTCATAGCCACCTGTAAGTCACAGTAATATTTGTTGTAGGAAAAAGAATATAGACTGAGTATTCGTTACACGATCTGTCTCAATGAGTTGCTGCTCCATGTTGGATTCAAATACCCCTTGCTTCAATAACGCCACGACACCGAGGCTAGTTGTTAACAAATCAATGCCATTTCCCGCTATGTGTTAGCATTAAGCTAGCCGACTATAACGAAAAGTAATGGCGTTGTTTTATAAACAACATATAATTCTCAATAGTACCTCAAATGAGGGCTGGCAAAACCAGCTGGTGCATTAGCACCGCATTAGCGCCAGCAAGGGTCCCTCTACTGCATGGAAACCAATGTGAATTGAATGTTGCCGGATGTTTGCTGCGACAATTTGGGGGGAACTGCAAACTCCAAATTTTTGGGGTTCACTGTATATAATTGGGTATGTTCAACCAAGTATTATGTAACAGGAGCATTTATTAATCAAAATAAGTAGTTATTAACATTGATGCATCATAAATGTCTATCATTCTAAAAAATATAACTTCTTTAAAAAAATATGAGCGTACAGTTATATTACTGCAGTATTATCATCAATTGCACAATGACACAAGTAACAAACAAATATATATTTTTTTTAGGGGACGGCATTTGACATCGATTTTGGCAGATGCTCTTTTTATCCATCATGGCTCTGGAAGAAGCAAAGTGCCATGTGGATGCTACACGAGAAGGTGTGTGGACTCAACAAAGGTATCCCGGGAGTACGTGCTGCCAGGTACATTTAAAATAGCTCCACTTTTTTTGGGGACCCGATGGTGCATTCAGTGTTCAATGGACGTAACGTGGAGGCTGACCTTCTCAGGGGGACTATTTTTGGGCTCTGACATAGATAGTCGGATCGGCTGCCAAAGCACAAACAGCAGATGCTCGGCCGGCGGGGGTTCAATACAGGGATTTGTCCAACGGATGCTCCTTCTGTCGCCGGTTTAATGGCCGAAGGCATCCTTCGCGGGCACGTGGCCAGTCCTTGCGAAACCTCGATGTGTTTCGTATGTCCAACTGTGTTTTTCACGGGTTTTCACGGTTTCCCATCAAGGGTTAGCACTAGGGTTGTGCATCTCATAAAAGACAAATTGACACTTATCTCGTTACATGGAGTGCGATATGATTCAAAGACGGTATGTTTTCAAGTGGAACGATTTGATTCGGTTCGATTTGATGGACCTTTACTTTCATTTTAAATCAAAAACGTTTTTCCGATTCAAACTGGTTTTTGTGTCACCCCACTGCATGTAACAAATCCACTGTAGATTTTCCAGAACTGGACCTGGGTCAGAATTCCAAGAGGGATTGCACTACATGGGTTCTGAATCAGATGTGTTGGATACATAAAGAGTTACTGACAATAAACAGTGTGCCTCTTTGTCATTATGTATGGATTACAGTTACTGAGTGATTATTAATATTTTTGGTATTAAACGAGCAAAAACATGATGGATGTAATGTGTAGTGTCCTTATGCCTATAGTGGACTTTCCTAATTACAGTCTATCGGAGTCTATGTCAGGCAGTGATTGACAGCTTGATAATTATCCTTTGTGCTAACATGGCAAAGCCCCTCCCATCTGCCAGTGCAGGCCGACGCTAAAGATAGTCCTCTTACCATCTACTACTCCCACCCCTCTTTTTTTTCTTTTTCTTTTCGGGAATAACAATCACTTCATGATTGTGCACCAGCTATGTTGTGTATTTTGAATTATTATTTTTTTTGTTCTCATCAAACAAGCCATCCCGGACAGTGCGGACACTGTAGACCTTCACAATATGACATTGCTAATTTGAAACCCTGAAGTTTGCATGCCTGAAGAATACCTGAAATCCAAACTATCAAGTTTACTACATGTTTTTTTTTTTTAGCACCACAAGTTGAGCAGCACTGATTGCTCATTTTGAGTTGTTATCATCGGTATGGTTACCAGTGTACTAAAGACTCTTAGACCTGTTCCAAATGTTTCCAAACTGTGGCAGGGTTTGGCAAATCCAGGTCTAGAAAGTAAAAACCATGACACAGTTTGGCTTTAGCCACAAATGCTTCTACTCAAACGGCAAGCTAAACGAGTTCACTGGGAGTTCACCGGGCGCTAACAGAGGTGGAAAATCCAGGTCCAGAAAGTAAAAACCCTGACACAGTTTGGCTTTAGCCCCTAATGCTAGCTAGCTAGCGCCCTAGAAGGTAAATAAGCATGACGGGAGCTCACCATGTCTCACCATGCAGTGTGCCACAACTGTAAATAATAATTCTAATAATATATATTCGAATTGGGGATGAGTGGTTAGCACGTCCACCTCCCAGTACCGAGGACTCGGGTTCGAGTCCAGCCTCCGGCCTTCCTGGGTGGAGTTTGCATGTTCTCCCCATGCCTGCGTGGGTCTTCTACGGGTACTCCAGTCTCATCCCACATTCCAAAGACATACATGGCAGGTTAATCGGGCTCTTCAAATTGTCCCTAGGTGTGCTTGTGAATGTGGATGGTTGTTCGTCTCTGTGTGCCCTGCGATTGGCTGGCAACCAGTTCATGGTGTACCCCGCCTACTGCCCATAGCCAGCTGAGATAGGCTCCAGCACCCCCCGCGACCCTTGTGAGGAATAAGCGGTCAAGAAAATGGATGGATGGATATATTCCAACTACCTGGAACTAGAGGTGGTAAATCCAGGTCCAGAAAGTAAAAACCCTGCCACAGTTTGGCTTTAGCCACTAATGCCAGTTAGCTAGCTCCCTAGTAGATAAACGAGCACCATGGGAGCTAGCTAGAAGCTAGCTAGCTAACACCTGGGGCTGAAGCCAAACTGTGGGAGGGTTTTTACTTTCTGGACCTGGATTTTCCACCTCTAGCGCTAAAGCCAAACTGTGGCACTGTTTGGCAAATCCAGGCCCAGAAAAGAAAAACCCTGCCACAATTTGACTTTAGCCACAGGTTCTTTTACTCACGTGGCAAAATAAATAAGCTCCCCTGGCGATAGCTAGTTTAGCACGACCTGTGGCTCATGCTAAACTGTGGCAGAAAACAACCCTGCCACATGGCTATAGCCACAGGTGCTTCTATTCAAACAGCACGGTAAACAAGTTCCCTGGGAGCTAGCGAGCTAACCGACAAGGTAAAGGAGCTCCTGTAGAGTTCGTAAGCTAGCTAGCACCTGGGACTAAAGCCAAACTGTGGGAGGGTTTGGCAAATCTCGGGTCCAGAAAGTATACCTGCCACAGTTTGGCTTTAGCCACAGGTGCTTCTACTCAACTGGCAAAGTAAACGAGCTCTCCGGGAGCTATTAAGCTAGCTAGCTAGCATCTGTGGCTAAAGCCAAACTGTGGCAAATTTTGGCAAATCCAGGCGCAGAAAGTAAAAACCCTGCCAGAGTTTGGCTTTAGCCACAGGTGAACAAGTTTCGGGAACTCGTTTTTTAATTGCCGGTTGAGTAGAAGCACCTGTGGCTAAACTGTGGCAGGATTTTTACTTTCTGGGCCTGAATTTGCCACCTTTGACTGCATCACTGCAACTTTGTTGCCTGTTTCGAGTTGGTTGACGTCTATTAGACCCAAAGTTTTGCCATTTAAGTTTGTAGCCGACACCTGAAGAAGACCTGCAATATAACTATCAAGTTCACTGTTTGTGTTTTTGTTTGCTTAGCACCACAAGTTGAAATCTTCAACCAAGCGTGAGTCACCCACTTCTGGCGTAGCGCTGCCCCTACACGGAGCTGCGTCTCATGAACATTCGAAACGGCGAGAGAATGTCCAGGCGCCTCTTCGATCGCCGGCGCGGCGTGCACACGCAACCCGTAGACGCCGTCTTGACGAACCGCGCCCTATCCCGTGACAGGTAAGCGTCAGAGAAGCCGAGCTCCCGGGGGACGGCGTCAGAGTGTCCCCGAGGCTTGTCCTCGCTGCGGTACCACAGGCATGAGCAGATGGTCTGGAAGTGCAGCACCTCCGTGTAGACGTCTTTATCCTTGGGCGTGGACACCAAGGAGGCGGCGGGCGGCGCCAGGCGCGCCATCTCGGAACCGGGCTTGCCGCCGCCCCGCGTGGCCCCGTGCCTGCGGGCGTCCTTCCGCTCGTCCTCTGCGTTCATGGTGAGGAAGCGCAGCACCACCAAGTTGAGGAAGGCGCCGATGACCGTCAGGCCCGCCAGGATGTAGACGAAGCAGAAGGCCACGTAGCGCGGCTCCTTCTGCAGCGCGTCGTGCCGCTGCAGAGCCACATAGTCGCCGAAACCGATGGTGGTGAGCGTGATGAAGCAATAGTAGAAGGCGTGCAGGAAGCTCCAGCCCTCGCTGCGGGAGAATGCGGCCGCCCCCACGCACAGGGTGCCCACGCAGGAGAGGAAGCCCACTGCCACCATGTTGGCCATGGAGACCTCGGTGTGGCGCAGTGCCAGGCACTTCTTGACTCGGTGCAGCAGGTGGCGCACCAGCGTGTTTATGCGCTCGCCCAGACTCTGGAACATGACCAGGGTGAGCGGGATGCCCAGCAGGGCGTAGAACATGCAGAAGACTTTCCCTGAGTCCGTGCTAGGGGCCGCGTGGCCGTAGCCTGTGGAAGACACAAAGCAACGCATAAGTAGTAATAAGTTTTGAGTTATGCCTGTGCCGCATAAGTCATCTCAAAACTTAACCTTCGCTTGAAACGTTCAGCATGATTTAAAACTCTACTTTGAAACTCAAAACTGGCTACTTGAAACCCTCATTAAAAACAGAAACTGTTTCTTGAAACCTGCACTCTAAGTTCAAACCCAAATTTGAAACCCTGACGTAAAGCCCCACTCTTGAAACCCAACCCTGCTCGAAAGCCTTGATCATCCCTCACTCACCTATGGTTGTGATCACAGTGATGGCGAAGTAGAAGGAGCCGGCGAAGCGCCACTGCACGCCCGCATTGTGCGCGCGCAGCTGCGCGACCACCTGCTCCAGCTCGTCGAAGTTGGCCCGGCTCAGGTTGAACTTGCGCATCATCTCTTGGCGCCGGACCTCCAGCCGCCGCTTGTGGCCGCGCTCCTCGCGGGACTCCAACGTCTCAAAGACGGCGGCGCCCAGCACCAGGTAGGTGAGGATGCTGACGATGAGTGCCAAGGTGCGAGCGTTCTGCCGCTTCATGGTGGAGGGAGGAGGGAGCGGGGTGGCGTGGGGAGAGGGAGTCTGCCGGAAAAGTGCTCTCCAAGTCGGGGTGAGCGTCCGGGCAGCACCGCCACCGGAGCTCTTCCTTCACAACCTCCTCTTCCTCCTTTCTCCCTGTGGTACACGTCACCGGACTGTTTGTCATCAGCATCTATTTTGGAGGACAACACCAATGGGCAACCCCGCGCTAAAAGAGGAGGAGGAAGATGAGTAGGAGGAGGAAAAGCTCACCCGACTGTCTTCAAAAAGAGCAAATATTGACCGTGCAGGTTGTCTGGCAAGTTGCGCTCTACTTGACACGCTAAAGTCAATATTAAGTGACACTCCCATTTGCGTTCGTTCACAATTTGCATCATCTGGGCTGTTAGTCCAAGACGGTCTTAAACCACTATCTTCAGACTCTAACCCTTTTTCGAAAACCCCAGCCAGAGCTTAAAATCTTATTTAAAAAACATTGCCCTGTAATGAAACCCTAATCCATGCTTGAAACCGTCATTTGAAACCCTAACCCGTCATCCAAACTTGAACACCTAACCTCCACTTTAAACAGTAACCCAGGCTTGTAAACCAACTTCGAAGCCCTAACTTTATTTAAAACCAAAACACTGTCTTGAAACCTTACTTTAAAATTCCAATACTGATTTGTAAGCCAATAAAGCCATGCTTGGCTTGAAACCCAACATTAAAACCAGAAACCTGGCTTGAAGTATTTACTGAGCCTCTGACAATGATAATGGACTTATTCAGTTTTTAAAAATCATTTAACTCCTTTGCTCCCAAAAACGTATAAAGACGTTCTATTTTAAATATTATACTTCCAAAGACGTATTTATCTGTTTTTTATGTTTTGCTATGCTAGATCTTTGATGCAGCCTCTGAACCATAGAGAATTCTTCAAGCACTGGTAGTTATTACAAAAACGACCAGCAGGTGGCAGCAGAGAATAAGAGATCAACCAGGGCCATGTTGCAACAAGTTCTTTTATCCACTGTTTTAAACAGATTTGTAAATAATGATTAAGCTTAGCTATATTCTAATGCTAATTGCTGCATAATGGAAACTGGTAGAAATATACTTTTTTTTTCCTGATGAAAGAAGAGACTCTAATCTTTCTTTTGGTAGGATCCATGTTTTTATATCAATAGAAGACAATATTCAGTGGGCCTTGCAAAATCAGTCAAAATCCAGTAAAACATCCGGAAGCGAAGGAGGCTGCTTCAGTGAAAATGGCTGCGACTGAATGAGTTAAGTGCATAAGTGAACAGAGAAAATGTCAATCTGAATACTGGTGTCAATCAAGGTTTACTTCCTATTTTAACAGACAGGTGGCAGTGTAGTATTGCACTTTCTTTTCTTGGGTCCCATGTTCGTAGAAGTAGAATGTTTTTAATCATCTTTCTTGAAACATTAATAAATTTGGCATTTGCTTGGACTTGGACCCTATCAACAAATATGGATTTAGCCCCCTCTAGTTCTCAGTGGCTCAATTTGAAACCCTAATCCGGATGGAAAATCCTAATAAGGAATTTATCCCCAGGTGAATTTTATGATGTCAAGTTGCCAAGCTCTTCCCGTTCCATCAGTTTGTGTGTTTGTTTTATTGGAGGTGGGGGCAGTTGCACATTGACTTCAAGTCCTGCCCATCTGCATTATCATGGGATCGTCTTCTAAATGTACTGCACTGACAGCACGCACGCTGGGTTTTTATTCGTCACAGGTAGACTCATTCATGGTCCAACTTCATAGAAAATGATCCCAAAAATGGTCAAATGAAGGCTGCAAAGAAGGGCTTCAAGCTAGAGTAAGGTTTCAAATTTGGTATGCAAGTCACAGAGAGTGTTTCAAACCAGGGTTCGAGATTTGAGCTACACAAGATTTTCGGTTTTCTATGAGGGTTCTAAACAGAAGCGAGAGTTTGAAATGAGGGTTTCCAGTCAAATTTGGGGTTTAAATAAAGACTTCAAGATAGTGATTTAAAATTTGGGTCATAAAGACAAGATTGGTGCTTCAAATTAGGATTAGGATTTGAAACGAGTTTGTTGTTAAGACTCAAGTTAGCTTCAAACGAGATATGGTTTCAAATTCCAGTTTAGGCTTCGTCATTATTAATTAAATCCTTAAGCAATAGAATTAAGGTTTCCAACCAAGGTTATTCAATTCAGGGTTAGTCTTTTAAAACCTGGATTAGGGTTTGAAACAAGGTCAATGGTTTCAAATGAGAGTTTCATGTTGTTACTCGGGTAATAAAAGCAACAACAAATAAAACAAGTTGAAAAAAAGTTTTATTTGAATGTGAAGAAATTAAAACATGAAGCTGTTAGGCCAGCGTAATAATAAAAATAAAATAAGGCTAGATTAGATTTAGATTGAGTTTTACGACATGAAGACACACGCACACGATGCCGAGTGCCCGCACTGTACAGTACAGACGTTTTGAGTGCTTGGGTAGGCTTTGGCGTTACAAGGCCTCAAATTCGTCGATCCTCTGCTTGGTGTTGCCCATGCGGATCTGCCTGAGCGTCTTGTACTTGTCCCGGCCGGCGCGCACGTTATCGGCGTGCAGAAGGTCGCTGGCCGTCTTCTTGTTCTGGTCGCGCGACTCCTCCAGCTCCAAGCTCAGTGCCTGAGGAGGACCACATGTCAAACCGAGTCAAAAGGACGCGAGTGAGGAGGAGTTCACCCCTGGCCTTAAAGCTTCAGAGCACAATTTTAAAATCCTATCACAAGTTTGAAACCTTACTCCAGACTTTACACCTTAATTTAAAACCTTAACACTTGTTTTAAGTTCTAATTTGAAACCCTTACCCTAATGTTGAAAACCTAACTCAAAACAATAACTTTAGCATGAAATGCTAATTCAAAACCTTAACTCTAATCTTGAAACACGTAACTTGTTTTAAACCCTTTTTTGAAACACTAATCTGAGCTTGAAACCCTAATTGAGAACTCCAACACTACTTTGAATCCCTAATTTGAAACCATCAATCTTATCTTGAAAACCTATTTTAAAACCCTAATCCAAGTCGTAAACCCTAATTCCTGACATTATATAAAAGCCCTAATTCAAATCCTTAACCCTGACTTGGAACCCTTAATATTAGCCCTAAAACTGGCTTGAATCCCCAATTCAAAGCCACAACCACTGCAAAACTGCAACCCTATCTTAAAACCATATTTTGAAACCCTAAACCTGGCTTGACACTTTAATTTTAAACTATAACCCTGGCTTGAAACCCTAATATGAGACTGTAACCATAGCTTCAAACACTGATTCAAAACCCTGACTCTATTTCAAAACCCTATAACTGGCTCCAAACTCACATTTGAAACCCTAAAACTAGTCTAAAAGCCTTATTGAAAGTCTAACCTTGTCTTGAACTCCTAATTTATTACCCTTACCCAAGTTTGAAACCCTAATTCTTAAAGCTCTAATTCCTAAAGCCTAACCCAAAACCAGGAAAGAAATCCTATTTTGAAACCGTACCCCATCCCCAATCCCTACTCACCCTGAGCTTTGCCTGCAGGCGCTCGTTCTTCTCGGCCTCGGTGAGCCTGTCCTCCTCGCGACGGTGGTCGTTGAAGCCCTGCGAGTGCAGCTCGGCGCTGTAGGTGCTGTTCTCCTCACTGTGCTCGTGGTCGCTCTCGCTGTCCGAGGAGGACGAGGAGGCGGCGAAGGCCACGGGGGCCGAGCTGGTCATCACGGTTCGCAGCTCCTCCTGCGTCTTCACCAGGTTCTCCTCGACCTCTTTAGCCTTGCGGACAGGGGACTTGGTCACTCTCGAGTCCGACTTCACTTACAAAAGCCACGTCGCTCGGACGTTTGCTCGTCCGTCGCTCACCTTGCAGTGCCACGTCTCCGCCTCCTCCTCCTTCACCCTCTTGGCCTCCTCCAGCAGCAGGACCTTGGCGCTGTACTCGGCCAGCTCCATGGCCTTTGAGGGAACAGCCACAGGAACATCTCGCACCACTGGTTCAACGCGACACAAAGAAACGGGGATCTCACCAGCTGCTCCTGGCTCTTAATCTGGTCCTCGGCCTGCCTGGCCAGCTCCTCCTTGGCGATGATGGCCTCCATCCTCTCGGCCTCCAGTCGGGCCGCTTCCTGCTCCACCTTCCTCCGTTCCTCCTCCAGCCGCATGGCCCGGTCCAGCTGCTCCTGGAGATCTGTTAAGACAGCAGCGGGTTATGCGGTCTGTCATTCAAAGTGCGGCAAATTCTCCAGTCCGTCGTCCCACCCCTCTCGGCTCTCTTGGTGGTCTCCTCGTACTGCTGGAGCTTGGTCATGAGCTCGCGTTTCTCCCGCTCCATCTGCTCCTTCTCCAGCTCGATGGCCTCCCGCCGCTTCTTCTCGCTCTCCAGCCGGTCTCGCTCCATCTTTTTCTGGAGCCGCTCCTCCTTGGCCTGGGCCTTCATCTGCTGCACCTCGATGGTGTCCGTCTTGCGGCGGCGCATGTACAACTCGTGGTTGCCCATGCACAGCTGCAGGATGCGCTTGTTGACACGCAGCCGCGGCGCGTAGAAGATGAAGTCCTTGATGGGAGAATGGAAAAAGTTGACAACATTGCCCTTGTGTGCTGCCTGTGTCAATTAGTGCAGCTGTGTCTTTGATGTTTTTCAAAGTGAATGGCTTTTTGTTCTGATTATGTTGACCCTGTCTTCTTTTGGTGCCAGCCAATCAGCTCCTTGAATGTCCTAATGCCCTACACACCTTTCTCTCGTGTCTTTGATGCTTTTCCAGCAAAATCACTTTTGATCCTGACTGCCACACAAAATGTTGACCACTGTGGCCCTCAGCTTGCCCCCTGCCCACCTGTCTCTTCTATGGAATTAGCATAGGTGTGTCTTTGATGTTTTCCCCAAGGGTATCACCACTCATTACTTTATCTTGTCCCATGCTCATTGCCTTCACTACACATGGTCTTATCTGTGTCTTTGATGTTTGTTCTAGGGAGCAATTTTTGTACTTGACAGCCAATAACTACTTTGCCCACTGTTCTTCTTCCATGTTAACCAAAACGCTCCCCTCACATGCTACCTACCTGTGTCTTGTCCATGTGTCGATGTGTCTTTGATGACCCCCAGCTGAATTGGTTTTGCCTGCTAGCCAATCAATTCCCTGCCTCATGCACTCCTTTTGTCTCAACCAATCAGCTTTTAACCATCTCTATTATGCCCTGCATACTTGTTTCTTGCCCATGTGATTAGTGCAGCTGTATCTTTGATGGTTTTTCACAGCTGGATCACTAATGTTCCTGCCTGCCAGCCAATCGTTACCTTGCCTGCTGTGCTCCTTCATTTCAATTATGGAGCCAATTAGCTTATTACCTGCCCTTGTATCCTACCAACCTGTGTTGATTAGTGCAGCCGTGTCTTTGATGTTTTTCCTGGAGCGAAGTACTTACAGGGGATTTCTTGTCGATGGGCTTGATGATGAACTTTTTATCATTAAAGGAAATGTTCCTGATTTCACTCCAGGGAAATCCAATCTTTGGAGTCATCCTGAATAAATGAAATGGAAAAAGTTAGTAACCATAAAACTATATCGCACTAGTTATTTGTCTTCATTTGTAGAGGGATGAATATTTCAACAATAAAATGTAAATGCACGGAATTGTATGCACAAGGCTAACTTTGTATCTATTAGTAATAATATACCGGTATATGAACATGTAGAAGTTAGCCATGGCGTACCACAGGGATCCGTGTTCAGACCACTGTTCAGTTACTACATGAATGTTTTCTTTAGGCAGTAGTTTTAGAAAACAATATACAGATACAATCTTTGAAACAAAATACATCTCCTCCAGCAGCCCATCTAGTAACCTGTTGCAGGTGATCTAAACTGAATGTACAAGGCTACAGAGTGGACGCGGAGATAATCTGTGACAGATTTTATATACAAGGCAGCAGTTCTTAAAAAATAAGTAGCCTCATTCAAGTTCATAACGTGTTCTACTAATCAACACTGTGGAGAGGTCATGGGAAAAGAAAAAAAAGTCATGAAATTTATGTGCAGGTCTGGTCTGGTCAGGCCATCACAAATTTGCATGCTGTGTTGTAGAACCACACGTAAGAGTTCAACAACCTCACCAAACAAATGCGGTCAGCAGGACGAGGTTGACAACCGGTAGTACAATGATGGCGTGTGTGTCAGGATGTCAACACACACACACACAAACAAACCCACCTGTCCTCCTTCTCGTAGATGTTGAGGCCCAGGGTGTCCACACCCAACCACAGGTCGGTGCCCTTCTTGTTCTTGATCTCAAAGTAGTTGACGCCGTACATCTCCAGGTCCTGGGCGATCTTCAGATACTCGATTATGGCCTCGTCTCTGCGTGAGATGCAAAAATGTTCATGCACTTGTGGGGGGGAAAAAACAACAACACGCTTTGCAGTTAAAAGTATGATGTAAGAAATAATTTCCAGTAGTGATTTTAGGGAGAGTGTGTATGTGATTGTTTTGACACTATGAGTGTCAAATTGTTATGACTATACTCATGAATTATTTTGACTTAATGAGAGTGATTTTTTTTGACTACTCAAGACTGATTATTTAGACTACATGAAAGAGTGATTGTTTCAACTACGCAAGTGGCTGATTGTTATGCTCACACAAGAGAGTTAACTATTTAAACTACAAGAGTGAGTGTTTTCATGAGTGTTTTTTGACTACATGAGAAGGTGATTGTTTTTTTTTGGTCTATACCGGAGTGATTGTTTTGATAACACGAGTGAGTGATTGTTTTTGCTATATGAGAGTGGGATTTTTTGACTACACCAATGAGTGATTGTTTAGACTATATCGTAAAGTGATTGCTTCGATGACACAAGTGAGTGACTATTTTGCTACACAAGTGAATGATTGTTTTGACTACATGAGAGAGTGTCAATATTTTGAGTTTTGACTAACGGGAAGTGATTGTTTTGACCACACAAATGAGTGATTGTGATGAGTGATTTCGACATGATTGAGTGATTGTTTTGTTTACGGGGGAGAGCATGTTTTGACTACATAAGTGTAATTGTTTTCATTGCATGAGAGAGTGATTGTTTTGACTACATTAATGAGTATTTGTTGACTAATACTATCAGTTTGGGATTGTTTTGACAACATGAGTTTTTTTTTTTTTTTTGCTAAACAAGAATGATTATTTTTATGACTGAGGGAGTGTATGCTTGTTTTGACTACACCAAAGAGCGATTGTTATAACTACATCATGACAACGGGATTGTTTTGACCAGAAAGTGAATATTTATACTACAAGACTTTGCACACAGGCAGATGAACCAGCAGTCGTGAAAACTTGAACTTGGCGGAGGTCTTCAAGTGGACCTACTTGAGCATGCAACCGTGCTCTTCGTGCCAGACCTGGATCTTATCTTCCCATTCCTCCTTGGACAAGCTGTGTTGCTCCAGAACTCTAAGAGAGTTAGCAAGATAGCATTGTTGTGCTCATGTTTTTATAGTCTTGATCTCTTTAGGCGTCCTGCAATCACTAACCTGCGTGACATGACACGCTCCGAAGACATATAGCCCGGGTGGTGCACCGACTTCTTATACTCGCCATACTTGGTCTGGATGGCATATGAGGCCAGTAGCACGGCCGACTCGGGCGGGCAGTAGATGTCCTCGTTGAGGATGTCCTCCTTCACCTGCAGGTAGAACAGCCGTCGCGTCACGTCCTGGATCAGCTCCTCCGCCACGTCCTCCGGGTAGTACTTGACACGCAGCTTGAACTGCAGTGGCGTCTCCTTGCGCACATCCTGGGACATCACCTGAGGAGGGATCCAAACGTTTGTTATTGATGGATTTTGTGGCGTTTCTTCTGAATGACCACTCCCAAACGCCATATACATTCCATGGTAGGTGAGTTCTCAAGTTTGTTTTTTTGTTTGCTTATCAGAGATTCAGATAGAACGGGCCAGCAGGCAAATAGCGAAAATCTGTGTCAATTTCACGGTCATTATAAATGAGTTGGGATTCACAAAAAATAAACAAAATAACCTTCTTCTCGATGTTGAGCCAGGTCAGGAAACCTTTTCCATCAACAAATTGGAGCCCAAAGTACCAAATCTCACGCAGTCCAATTGTCCTGGCCACCTAAAACAACAAAAACATCGTAATAAATGTCCAAAACTTCTCATCTTATCAACGATGGCTTCGTTTTTGACAACTTAGTCACAGTAAACTAAACTATTCATTTTTTGGGGTAATCATGAAAAGGAAACTAGTGATTATTTCCACTACATGAAAGCGTGATTGTTTTGACTGCACAGGACAAAGAAAGAGTCAATGATGTGTTATATTCGCCTGACCGGTGCAGGCAGCATGGCTTCAGTCCCCACTCAGTCACTCAGTCAGCTCTGCGACTGACTGGCGACCAATTCAGGTTTTAGTCCACCTGAGGTCTCAGCTGGGACCCTGAACAGGATAACCGGTATCGAAAATGGATGGATGGATGGATGGATGGATGGATGGATGGAGAAAGAGTGATTGTTTTGACTGCATTATTGAATGATTGTTTTGACTACACAGGATAGGCATTATTTTGCGTTGACTCCACAAGAATAATTGTTATGACTACGAATGATTATTTTGACACGAATGACCGATTGTTTTGACTACCCAAGTAAATGATGGTTTTGACTACTTCGTAGAGGGATTATTTGTGTTGACACCACAAGAGTGATTGTTTTGACAACATAGCAGAGTTATATGACATACACCAGAGTGATTATCATAATGTTTTGACAACACAAGAGTGATTGTTTTGACTCAACGGGAGAGTTATTTTACATACATGAGAATGATTGTTTACTACCCAGGTGAGCGATTGTTTAGACTAAAGAGAGAGTGATTGTTTTGACTAAATGAGTGATTGTTTTGACTCCACTGTGGAGTTATTATTTTACATATGTGAGAGTGACTGTTTTGATTAAATGAGTGATTGTTTTGACTCCATGGGAGAGTTATTATTTTGTATACATGAGAGTGATTGTTTACTACCCAGGTGAGTGATTGTTTTGACTAAATTAGTATTGTTTTGACTCTACGGGAGAGTTATCTTACATAAATGAGAGGGATTGTTTACTATCCAGGTGTGTTTAGACTAAATGAGTTATTGTTTTGACTCCATGGGAGAGTTATTATTTTACATAAATCTGTGTGATTGTTTACTACCCAAGTGAGTGATTGTTTAGACTAAATAAGAGAGTGATTGTTTTGACTTAATGAATGATTTTTTTTTATTTTTTTTTACTCCACAGGAGTTATTTTACATGCATGAGCGATTGTTTACTACCCAGATGAGTGATTGTTTAGACTACACAAAAGAAGTATGGTTTTGACTACATGAGTGCATGATTGATTATCCCTGGATGTATTCCTGTCAGTGAGCCAGGAAGTAGAAGGACCAGCTATGGGAACTATGGAACTATGGAAATAAGTTTTGGGACACAAAATGGAAATGTAAGTGACCCCTCTGTAGTCATAACCGCTTCTGAAAAGACTTTCCATAAGACATTGTAGTGTATGTGCATATTTGGATGCTAACCCTAATCTCAATTGTTCTGAACAATAGAAACCAAGTTCAAATAATTTTTTGAGTCACTTTGCTGGATAAATATTTTACAGTGGGCCTCCGACCTGGTCAAAGAGCTGCTTCCCGGTAGTGTTGGGGTGGAAGGAAAACTCCAGCTCAGCATCCATGGTGGTGACGCGAACGTTGACCTGCGGAGGAAAGGTTGTTCAGTCATGTGACACAGTGACACTCTTTGCCCTCCTCTCTTTATAAATGCCTCGTGATGTCTATATTCAGACCAGACACCTTCTTCAAACTCCAAAAGACACACACAGGCCATTGTCCTCAACAGAAAAATTGATTAATCTGAATGAAAAACAAGAAGAACGGTGTAAATAATTGCCTTTTAATGTGGAAGTGGTTTGCTCATAAGCTATAATTGCTCACTATCTCATTAGACTTTGGACTGCGGTCACCAGGCGAAAATAGCACAGCGGTCGCTAACAACAACTCGCCGGCATTGGTGTTAGTCTCCTCGTTTTTTTTTCATCACTCATACGCTGGGCCACAAAGCAATGCCTTTTGCTTGCCAAAAAGGGTTGCAAAAAACAAATAACGAGGATGAGAAACAGCATGTGACCCCTCCACCAACCCCTTCTGCCCCGGATTCGCTTACGCAATCATTTTATGAACTCGCGCTAACGCACGCCCCAGGCTGTCATAAAGATAAACCCAGTGGAAGTTGGGCAACAAAAAGTGGAACTCTTTCCAACATTAGCTCCATGCGCATATATGTAACTTTAACTTCCTTTTAGTTAATCATTGAAAATGAAAGACAAAAAAAATCCATCTTTAAGTGACATTTTATCTAAGGCGGCGGCGAGAAAAACCTTACGACATGACTCATGACTTGACGTCATTGTGACCTCTTGGGCAAGACTTTCTCCTTGGAGGGTCACAATGAATATACATCTGACATCCTGTACATATCGGCTTCTTGTTACACCAATAACATCAGGCAAACTTTTTTGTAAAGCTAAACTGACAAGTGAGAAGACTATTTGACAGCTTGCAATGTGTGTGGCAACTGGTCAAGTTGTACCTTTGGTTAATGAGTAAAAAGCCAACAAGTAAAGAAACTTCGTGTCAGCTCGATCACACAGCAAATGTAGAAAAATGTTTAATCTCTGTTCTTACCGTTTTCGGCATCTCGCCGTTGGTGATGGTCGTCCGGTAGTTGAAGGAGGAAGTCAGGTGTTTCCCAGGAGGACTGAGGAAGCAGCGGAGCGTCAACCTGTTAAAGAAGACGGCTGGGCTGTGGCTGGCCGGTTGTAGGAGGGCAGGGCGTGTACCCTTTGAACCGCGGGGGCCGTGACGTAGCGCCTTTGACTTGGTTACTATCGCGCAAACAAGAAGGAGACGTCCGCCCAAAATGTAGCCCAGAGGGCGACCTTCGGTCAGAGCTGCAGTATGGAAACCCGATGTGCTGATTATATGAAGCTTCAGAGATGGATGCTTATCGGGGGACCAAGATAACGTTAACACGAAATGTTTCTATTCAGTAAATTTGCTGATTATGGATTTACGCCTATGATATAGTCGAGGGAAGCATAACCATATACGGCACAACAATCCCTGAACATTGAAGGAATGATTCGTCACGGGTAAAAAGTAGTCATATGCGCTTTGACCTCAGCTACTTGAGCCATCTTGTTTCAGATAACCATCAAAAATCAGCAATGTTCTTTTCCTATACAGAACAACATCCTGAAATCTAAGGAAGATCAGTTTATGTGAAAAAAAAAGAAAAGAAAAAAACATATAGATTCCCTTAATAATAATAATAATAACATGCTACTAACTTACTAACTAGATAATCAGTAATAATTGCAATTGCACATCCATCACAGTAGGTGCTCTCTCTCTCTCTTTTTTTTTTTTTTTTTTTTAAATTTCAGGCAATTGGTTGTACTTCAAATTTTTTTTTTGTGATAGACTAAAAACACGTGAATACAGTCATTATTTATTTCGTTCTTTCTTGCTTGTTTGTTTGTTTTGAGGACAGGCATTGAAAATTAGCATTAGCTACATATGCTGTGATGCTGTGCATTAATGTTTTTCATTTATCTATGTTGTGGCATCTGTCCTTATTCAAATAACACTGAAATGAAATGTTTTCTCCTTCCTAGGAGGGGGCGCAACAGAAAATAGAGAAGCATCGCTTAAACTACATGCGTTAGCTTTTCAACATTATACTAAGCCTTATTCCAAAACAGATTCAATTAATATTCATCAAAATGCTACACCATGATGACAATGTCAATTCTTTAGAGGATTTTTTTTTGGTGCAAATTTATTAAATGTATAGCTAAGAAGTATTACGCGGAATTTGAAGACAAATGACCTAGAAGTGTGTTTTCAAAACGCTAGGTGTGTTTATTTAATGGAAGTCAGTGAGTCACATGTTTCAAATGTACACGGAAGTGTTTGTTAACATATAGTAACAGCTCAGAAAGCATCATCCTAACAAGGCTACATTCAAGTAGAAGAAGGTGGAGATGATGTCAAAACTCATCTTTGATGTTAAAGTGCGGCTGGTCTTCCGGTTTGAAGTCCTCATTGGGACTCCCGTCCTGGTTGAGGATGCGTGCGGCCGTGTAGCCAACGATGGGGTACTTGGCTTTATACGTTCCCTCGAAGATGCTCTCCAGGGACCGCAGCTGCTCCGCCGTCAGGCCCGACTGTCGTGGAAAAGATGGGATAACTCCACGGGTGGGGTCACAATCTAGCCGAGTCTTTCAGCGTTAATCCTGCTAACAAAGTTGAAGAAAACTTCCTTGGTGGAATTAGACTTAGACTTGACTTTATTGATCCCTTTGGGATGGCTCCCTCTGGGAAATTTACATGTCCAGCAGCAATGAGAACAGATATAATAAAATAAAAAATTATTCAATCAATCAATAAATAAGGTTATTACACCAGAGATTGAATTAATAATAATAATAGTAAAATGAAAAATTAAAATTAATTGAGGGTAATGGTTGCAGTGAAGTTGTGCAACACTCACGATATCCGATGTCAGGTCTTCTGCCTCGAGTGACATCTTGGCCACGGCTCGAGTGGAGTCCTTGCCGACTAGTGCGTTGTATGGCCCGTTTTTGCCGTAAAACTCTGAACCAGGAGAAAATTCTAATTAAATGCATTTTCCACCTTTTTTTTTTTTTTTTTTTTTTTTGCTGTCTTAATAAAAGTTAATAAAAAACAAACAAAATAACTAAAACTAAAATGAAAAAAATATTTGTTTTCAAGATGAAATAAAATGAAATGTAAAACTAACAATAAAAAATAAAATAAAAACTGTTCCGTTTTTATTAGTGTAAAATCCTAAATTATTATAACCCTGTTCTGCATAAGTACTGATAGGGAGGTTTTGAAGTTGAACTGAAGAACTTCCGAGGTAGCATCACTGCCATGTTGCAGTATAACTGCAAAAGAAGGCTGGGACAATGAATAGTCTTGAATGAGAGACAAACTTGATATGTTGAGAACATGTTTTTTCAAGTTTTTTATTTTTTTGCTTTTTTTTCAGTTTTTCAAAATGTATATTTTTTCTGTTTTATTGATTTTTTTTCTATTTTGGGGAAATATCTTTTTTTTTTTTTCGCTTTTTTGGGGTGTCAGAAAAAAATATTCTGAATAACAGGGAAAAAAAGCAGAAAAAAATCTATAAAACAGAAAAACAACTTTGAAAAACACACTAAAAGATTGTTTAAAAAAAAAAAAAAAAAAAAAGTCCAAAAACTAAATTACAAAAAAGGAGTCAACCCCCACCTGACAGTTTTAATAAATGACATACTGACTGTATATAGATTTTACTTTTAAAAACAGCTTAAAATATAACAAAATATGTGTGTATATTGAATGTGTGTGGAAATTGTTTCATTGGTCAGGGACTTTATATTAAATGTTGGTGTTCCCGGTGTGGACCTTTCCGCACCTTTTCCTTTAGTGACGTCGAAAACCACCCCTTTAATCGCCATGTAGATTGGCTCGCCCTCCTGTGACAGTGACATACTTTTTAGCGAGCATACTTTTTCTATCGCAGTTGCTCAAAAAGTTGTACGTACGCGGTTGCCGTCGTACCTCCGGAGCTCCTCCTCGGTAAATAACCTCACGGGTTTGGTGGCCGCTTTGTACTTTAACTTGTCTCCTAAAGACACATTTAATAGCGCCACAAGCAGCACAAAAGCGGAGCTTGTCGCTGTTGCCATGGTAGAACTCTTGTTTGTGTTGTTTGGCCGGATCCGGAAGTAACTAGGCTCAGTGCCAATTCTCACTTCCTTGTCACTTCTATATATGGCCATTGGTGCGTTTATGGTAGAAGAAAATACGAGAATTTTGAGTTTTGTTTGGCACGCCCGAAACATTGTACTTTATTGACTTAATTTCCATATGGCAAACCTTAAACATTGAAAAGATAAGTGTGAGTGTCATTGTAAAATGGCGTCGAAACATTGTAGATACCGTACTCCTTTTCAATAGTTGGAATTGTCATTCAAGTTAAATATAATGCCATTCTGACTAATTGAAACAACAGGTAGCAATAATTGACTATAGGCAAAGCTAAATTACAAAATCTGCAATGTCATTTCGTCTAGGACAAATGACATCACTTTTTACAATTCATTTGTTTGGGGTTTGCCATTAACAGAGCTGACCTCACAGACCTCTTACCTACCTATAACCCTAAATATTAGCTTGAAGTTCTTCACAGATCATATTTATCATGTACTATTATCAAGTCATAATGACTGAAAAAATATGATACAAGTGATTTGTATTATTATTATTTTTTTACATTCAAACTTGCTTCATCTAATGCGGGAAATCACTGGAGCGGGAAAAGCAATTGTGTGGCAGTTGTTTTGGTTTTCCACTGCTTTCTTTGCCCCTTATCTTTTATATAAATGTTTTCAAAGTAGTTAATTTGGGGAAATTTAAATAGGAAAGTCTTCATAATGCAATACAATAATGCACATATGGGACGTCATTTTATTAGCTGAAACGTCAATTACTTAATTTTTTATAAATTAGAATGGCCAAATACAATCAAGTCCTTGTTCACACTTGATCCCATGTGATCGATTTGAGTTGAAAACAAATGGTATTATATCTCGAAGCAGCAAATGACTGAAGCGTCCTCACCCATCGCTCCACTTTGTCATATCCAATATGGCAGCGATGTGAACGTACAATTCAGTCCAAGGTTTATTGATTTATTTTAATACAAAGTCTGCATTTTTCAGTTTCATATCTCTAGTGCCAAAACAGGAAATGCCAAGTTACAGTACCATCCTGAAAATGTAACTGAATAACAATCTGCACAGTGTAAATATGCTTGTCAAACTTCTGGATTCCTCTTATACAGCTCATAGGCAAACTCCTCCGTGTGCGCATAGTCCTTGCTGACGGCAATGTAGTCGATCTCCAGCTGGAAGGGACCGTCCACTTTGTCTCCAAGGGTAAATCCTATAGTGTTAATCTGTACGATACATATATATATATTTAAAAAAAACAAAACCTTTTTCATTCAAAAAGTAATGTAATACTTTTGAGACAGATAATATTAGTGTGCTGTTGTGCGTAATTATGTTTGCTTAAAATAAAGTAAACAAAGAAATGCCTCCGCTTTACCTCCCCAGAGGAAAAACCAGTACCTGTAATTCTCAGTATGTTACCTGAGTGGTACAATACATGGGCTCCCTCTAGTGGAACATGAAACAATACATTGTCGTTTAATCTTTTAGTAACTGTTTTAAAATATGTATTTATTTATTTAACTTACTATGTACAGTAGTATATTTTAACTCAATCATTATTGAAGTACTTTTTTTTTTTATTGTTCTGGCAATTAAACAATATAATACATGCTAAGGAAACTGGCAAATTGTAAAAGCAAATAAACTATGATATTAGCTGCACCGGGAAGTTTTACTTTCACTTTCAACTACGTGAGGTGCATTTAAGTACCGCCAGCAAAACAGGAATCCAAACTCAAATGACAAAAACACTATCGATGAATTCCACTAGATGGCGCAAAAATAACACTTTCATTGCTTTGGCCTGAGCATAAAAACAGCCAATAGGCAAGAATTTTAGCAAAAGTTAAAATCTGCTAATATGCAGAGGTTCACTGTATATATCAGTTGGATGATATTTAATATGCAAAACTAGCTATTGTAATTGATTTGTGTAGTAATGAACTTGAGTAGTAATGTGTACCTTGTCTAGCCAGAGAGGATGCTGATCATCCTGAACTCTTCCACGATGTGTGAGGAAAAATTTTGAAAAGGGAATCTGCAAAGATGATTGATTTCATTCACATCAGTAACAACATCTGCGCTATTTCTTATTTCTCCATCACGCATTGTACCTTGACCTCCTGCCAGTAGGGCCCCCCTCTGGTGTACAGGAAGTAGCTATAAATGTCGTCCGTCTGGTGAGAGAAGTAGGTCTCGGAGCCGATGATGATCATCCACGGCCGGCCGTCGCCGCGCACGCGCAAATGCAGCGTGTTGAAGCTGGTCCAGTCGTGGTGCTTCTTTCGGTCAAACGATGCCTTGGTTGGAGATGTAAGCAGCGTGTGTTAGTATTTTTGCACAAAATAGGAAATTTAAAATGTACTAACCAGCGGTTGCTTGGAGCGCATGCTGCAGTAGCCACTGTAGCTTGTCTCTCCGTCCTTAGGGGGCGTCGTTCTCAGTGTCCCAGAAAGAAAACACGTGTTGTTGTTCCTCCCGAGCTTCAAGGAGACCTCGCTCTGGCCTCCTATCTCACGATCCGACGACACGATCCACTGCTCCAGGCTCTCGGGCCCCCGGAACTCCCACACCACCTGGTTCTGCTCCAGCAAGTGTTCCAAGATGGGCTTCCCCTGGGGTCCCACCCAGCGTTCAAAGAATTCCTTTTTCAGTAGCGTCATGTGCTTGCGAATGCCGTCCAAGCCTTTGGAGAAGCTGAAGTTGATCTTCTGCCACGGAGGCTTGTTTTCTCTGGGTTTGCCGGGTCTTCTGTACTCGTCCCGGGTCAGGCTTCGACAGAGCACAGGACGGAGGTGCTGATGGTGGAGGCATCCCAGAAGTCTCAACGAAGGAAGTCGAAGGATGCTGGACATTGTGTTCGAGATGTGGAAAGTTTACTGCTGGGAGGCAAAACATATTCAGAGTGCGATCAGGATGGAGCCTGAGAGGGCTGAGTCTTTTTTGTGTTTTAAACATGCTATCTGTATCTAGTCTGAATTTAACTTTTAACATTTTTTTGAATTCAAACACTGTCACCAAAATTAAAAGCTACTTTTTTCGTTGCAAAAATAAGGATGTTTCGCATGAACAATTTGATTAACGCCGATGAAAACTCCATCATAAGTAAACATAATTACTTAATAATGAATCTTTTATTTGTTCCGATTTGACATTATTTTGTACTTACCATTCTAATGCCGCATTGACAGGCTTGTGTGGGTCGTGGCCCGTGGGTCACGTTGTCCTTGGATTATTTCAAACTATTTTTATACATTCTTGGCCCATATCGCAGGCCATATAGGAGATTCTGGAAAATTCAAATTAATAATTAAACCTTGTGAAACTGACGTTGAACGGTGGAAGGTTTTGGTAGACTTCGATAGAAGGTACAGGGGACATGTGTGCACCAACTATTTGTTTCCGGAAGGACATGTTGCGTGATGACAAGGGTTCCAGCTATTACATTCATGTAATTAGTTTATTCTCGACGTAAATAAATCGAATTAACGACCTGATGCGTATTCAAAAATCTATATTTAACTTTTGAATGTTTGGCTTCATCGAAGCTCATGTCGACGACATGTGTGCACCAAGAATTTGTGTCCGGAAGGAGGCAAGGCTCTCGTAACAGCTCTCGTTATCAGTTTATTTAGTTTATTCAGGAAATAATTTAATACACGCAACTATCTGACATTAATTTAAAAATGTTTTTCGTCATTTCTACCGAACACAGACACAAGCAGAACACTGGATTATTATATTTTCTTATTTGCCCGATCTCTCAACCGTTCTCAACGCTTTTGGCAAGATAAAAAAGAAGAAAAAAAAGGATATCGCTAAAATCAATTATGAAGAGTAAACACACATTCTCTTGAATTATTACTGAATTAAAATGCTTTTCTTATGATTACAATAAAAAAATAAAAATAAAAAAAACAAGCAAAAGTGCTCGGAAAACAAGTTCAGAGATTGCTTGATACTGTTAGTTTATTTTTAACATCGTGTTTCTTCAATTGGATGTAATTTGAACGCCTAATATACTTTGTGTTTCAAATGCGCTTAATTCACGTAATTTAGTTGTGTTTTCTTCCTTTTTTCAAGAACCCTTGAACGCGGCAATGGTGACGTTATCGACAGCGCGCATGATTAGTGACGTCTTGGATCCAGCGCTATTATTTATTTTAATTTTCTGAAAGTAATCATATGATACGAATTCAAAATATTTTTTTTTTTTTTGCGAATTGCCAAACGCAATTCTCGGGACAAATGTGACGTTCCTGCGCGCATGCTCGATGGCGGCTGCTTACTGACCTGACACCCCCCCCCCCTCCTCAACTAACATAAGGCGACTCCACCGCGGTAGTGGTGGTTTCAGCAGCTTAGCTTAGCTTGGTCCACCGTGCACGTTGTAACCATGGTGAACGTAAAGAAGCGGAAAGGTCGCGTCGTTATCGACTCGGACTCCGAGGACAGCGCCAGCGACGACAACTTAGATCAGGTGACGGGCCTTGCAAGTTGTCAACACTTTGGTGCTGAGAAACGAATGTATGCTAATTGGTTAGCTCATTTTGGCCTCCTTCTCGGAGGGGGGATAAAAACAACCGAAAGTAGGCACATCTTATGAAAAATTCTCCCACAGTAGCGCCATAAAGTATATTAAAATGTTTGTTCGACAAGTTTTACCCCACCGTGTCCACATTATGCCAAATACGCTGCGCGTGTCAAAAGAAGAGCAGTGTTAGCTCCGTGATGCTAAAGCTAAGGTGAACGTTTCAGAGGCTGCACCCTTGTGATAACTACTAATATTTTAAGTGTCGTATTTACAGCAATCGTATGTTTATCTAGTCTGCCTTAGCATTGTGACCGAGCTGGCATGAATATAACATTTCTGCAGCTATGTTTTCTACTCCGACTACTACCGCTGCTGATGGCGGCTCCTGGTCTTAAATAGCAAACCTTAACGCACCGGTGACGTCACCGACGTGCTATTTTGGTGCGTTGTTGTCAAACAAGAGGGAGCGAGTTGACTGAGTCGTAATCTGTCAAACGTCCCTTTGCAAGTTATATTTCTTTAGTAGTTATGCTGTTGTTGGCATGTAAGCACAAACATCAACTATGGATGGTCGTTTGAGCATTTATTCGATATCCTTCAGCAGAGATGAGGTCAAGTCGCACAAGTCCAAGTCTCAAGTAAGATTTAAGTAGTAAACTTTAAAAGTTCCGAACGAATCCCAAGGTGACTCGTCTTGGGCAAATCAGGTCATTCAATTTAATAACATATAGAGTTTTTCAAAACAACCGCAGTGCCGTGGACACGATAAAGCTCAAACATGAAGCACAAGAAATAAGAAACAACCAGTAAAAATAAATCAATACAATATTGTTTTTGTAGTAAAATATACTTTTTTTTTTCTTTCCAAAACTATAAGTCCAGCAATTAATCAATTAAATGACAATGAACAACTAATTGACAAGTTCAAGATGTCACTGTGTATATTATGTTTTACAACAATACTTTATTATAGCTATAATTATAATTTCATATGTATGGTCGATGAAATAGCGTAGTGTGGAGAGTCTCTGTCACCAAATATAAGTGAGCTTTCACAACAAAATTAATATATCATGCAGTGTATATATTCTATTTTTTAATTGAGTTTATTTTTGGGGCATGTCGCCAACCATTGGTTATCAATTAGGGGTGCACCGATCGATCGGCCGGCCGCTTTTCGGCCCCGATTTCCTTACTTTTGGAAGATCGGTGATCGGTCGATCTCTTAACTCATTCACTCCCAGCTATTTTCACAGAAGCAATCCCGTTCGCTCGCGGCTGTTTTACTGGATTTTGACTGATTTTGCAAGGCCAACAGAATATTGTGTTCTATTGCTATAAAAGCATGGAACATATCAAATGAAAGATTAAAGTCTCTTCTTTCATCAGGAAAAAAAGTATGTTGCTATCTGTTTCGGTTTTGCAGCAATTAGCATTAGAAGAGAGCTAAGTTTCATCAGTTTTCACAAATCTGTTCAAAATTGTAAGTAATTGAGCTTTTTTTCAACATGGCCCTGGTTGATCTCCTTTGCTCTGCTGCCACCTGCTGGCTGTTTGTGTAATAACTACCATTTCTGCAACTGTTCTTTGCAGTTGAGAGGCTGCAACAAAGCCTTCTGTATGCTCTAGCATAAAAAAAGCAAAATGTATAAATACGTCTTTGGGACACTTGGAACATTAAAAAACAAAAAAACAAAAACGTATTTACACGTTATTGGGAGCAAATGAGTTAAAAATAAGCCGATCTTTTCCACCAATCTCACCTCCATCCTCAGAGGTCTGAAAAAGTCAGCCACTGTCCTCTTCTGCTGAGATGATTAATAGGATTTTCATTTTTATTTGAGAGAACCACTTCACGTGCAGTTAAAACAACCCGTTTGTTTTATTTCGCCGATATTGTTCAATGTTTTCCTATAAAACAAGATTGGAACACAGAAGGTATATGCTGCTTGTAATGAAAAAAATCGGTATCGGCAATAATCGGGATCGGCAGGTCAGACTTTTTAAAAGATCGGTGATTGGCCGGAAAATTATGAACCTTACCCCTTTGCCATCTTTACTGGTACCCTTGTGACTCTTGTCATTCTCCCACCCTCAGGAGTTGCTGTCATTGGCGAAGAGGAAGCGAGTGGACTCCGGTGAGCAGGAGGAGCCGGTGAGCAAACCAGCAGCGTCCACCGACTCAGAGACGTCAGACAGCGATGACGAGGTAGGACAGTCCATGTTTGTTTCGTGTGACAAAATAAAGCTCTGGACCTGAAAGTATTTTTTATTTTTTTTTTAAACCACTGCTTTGGTCTAGTGGACCGTCGGGGGCACCAAAGGGAAAAAGAAGGTAAAACAAGGAAAAGGTCCAGAGAAGAAAAATGCCACCAAGAAGAAGCTTCATAAATCGACAGCATCAGGAAGCTCAGATGGTGACAGCTCAGCGGAGAGCTCTGCGCCAGAGGAGGGTACGTCTCATTTTTTATTTATTTTTTTTAACTTGCATTAGAATATTTTTGAACATCGATGCATTTTTTCCCCTCAAAACTTTTTTTTTTCTGAAATGGCAACTTCTTTCTTAAAAAAATAAATAAATAAGAATCTGAAACATCGCAGCTATATGCTTGAATTTTTATTTATTTTTTATTTCTCATGGGAAGATTGTGATGTTTTTCTCCAAAAATTTAAACTTTGTTGAAATGTGCACGCAAACACTCATAATTGCGCCTCATAACTACAGTTGCGAAGGTACTCGCCTTTTTATATAGTGGGGCAGGTGGGACTGACGTTTTAGCATGTATGATAAATTATTTTATTCAAGTTTTTATAAAATTAATACAATTTTTTTTTATTGTGTATTGCTAGTTAGTCTGTGCCCCGTCACTGACAAGCATAATAATGACAGGGACAAAATGGCAGCACTTGCCATACTTCAAGGACGCATCTGTTGAGGAAGGACGCATCTGTACTTGCTCCTGCACTCACTCGTGAATCTAACTACTTGTTGATTTTTGAATTGGGATTTTTAACTACATTGTTGCAAAATGCCTGGCGGAAAAAGAGCTGACAAGATTGAGGAGATAAAATCTTCTCTTAAAAAACTCTTAAACTACTTAAAAAACGAATGGTTGCCGAATTACTTGAAATGAAGAAGAGCATTGAGCCACTTCTTCAGGAAATACGGCAATTAAAGAAAGAGACACAGGAAAAAGATCGACGCATTGTTGCCTTGGAACAAAAAGTGGATGATTTGGAACAAAATCTTCGTATCAACGATGTGATAGTCACCGGTATCAAGATCAAGCCGCGCCGTGGCCCTTTGAGAGCTGCGGCTAGCACGAGCACGGAAGATTCTGACCAATATTCAGGGAACGAGACTGTGGAACAGCAAGTGACACTTCAACTCAGAGATTTGGGATTAACTGTTGATCCTGCACACATTCAGATGTGCTTTTCGCTTCCAACTGGAGGGACACGACCACCGGCAGTTCTGATCAGGTTTGTTGACAGAAAGAAAAAGATTGCTCTTCTGAGAGACCGTCACAAGCTTCGTGGGAAACATGTCTACATCAACGAAAACCTCACCAAACGAAATGCTGACATTGCCAGAAAGGCTCGACAAATGAGAAAGAATGGACTTATCGAAAGCACGTGGACAAAAGACTGCCGAATTTTTATTCAAACTAAAGATAACTCTGGTCAACTAAAAACACGAATCGTGAAAGGAGCTGAGGAATTGGCAGCGCTTGAGAGACAACAGTAATTCACAATATCACAACAACAACAACAACAACATCACTAATTACCCAAAGCTGGAGTTGTATATGATTATTTGCTGACTTTGCCAAGGCTAACTCTTGTTTATACACCTGCATTGATAACATGTATTGCTGTTCCCGTTTGAATCTAAATATTGTCTGGCTCGAATTCCGTTTGGACATTTGTTGTAACAGTCAAGGCTACATGATAAGGCTGTATTGTGGCTCCAATGAATCTGCTGTCAATACGCAAAATGGGGGTTGGTGGTCTGGTTCCTGGAATGCAGCTGGCGTGGGCCGCTCTGCTGGGTGAGCGAGGCTGGGCAGCGCACAGGAGTCATCAGATCCACAACATGCTAGCAAGCAGTGGTGCTACCTGACCAGAATCGAGGGAAAATTGCTTGAATCGCAATGGGCAGAATGCAAGCCGATCTACTCTTCTGGAAAGCACAACATGTGTGAAAGCTGATCCGAGGTCAGCGAAGACCCTACTGGTGAAAGAGAAGAATTGCGCTTGCCTTGGCTGCTCGCCTGGCGGGGTGGGCTTGCTGGTGGCGTCTGGGGACCGACTCACCAGTGCCAAATGACTGGGACTAGCCACAATCTACACACGGACATTCAAGATGAACTGAGCGAGCAGTGTCTGGGATAGTATGGGATGGATAACGATAAAAATTCATGACTATTCTAAATAATGTATATGATTGATGCGTTATAGTAATGGGTCGATGGGGACGGGTCTCGAATAAGCTTCGGCTTCTACCCGTCAGCCCTT
Organism: Festucalex cinctus; assembly: GCF_051991245.1. Lineage (NCBI taxonomy): Eukaryota > Metazoa > Chordata > Actinopteri > Syngnathiformes > Syngnathidae > Festucalex > Festucalex cinctus. Next base: position 13,397,128 of record NC_135422.1, on the reverse strand, counting down.
CTTTCGGATGTCAATGTTGCAAATGATGTAAACTGTAATGTGTCCGAAAGGAAAAAAATGGATAAACTAAACTAAAACTACTAAGTTAGCATTTGCTCTGCAAAAAAAAAAACAAAAAAAACAAAACAAAAACAATGCTAGGCTGCTTTTCATATTTCAAGTTTATTAATCCTAGTGTGGGCAGTTTGTTAACAGCTTCCAGATCAGAGTGCAGTTTCAGCTTCAAGAGACAAAGACATCACAAATAATGTCATTAAGTACATGACAAATAGTTTATGGGGCCAGTTGTGAAAAGTACATAATAAAGAGCAAAAAAAAATCTTGCTGTAAAGGGTTAAATGAGGAGTGATACATTTAAAGAGTGGTAATGGTCGGGATGTAAGATTTTGAGTATCAGTTTGTCCTCATTAGGGGCTCAAAGTAATGACATTTGAGATTTTGTGGAAAGCGTGTTTTTTTTTGTTTTTTTTTTGTAATTTTAATAGATTTTTCATCCACCCGGTTTCTCCCAATTTGAGCCCAAATCTCTCGTCTTGGCCCCAATTATCCAGAATCATATTTTAACAACGCATCCATGCAGTTTTTGTCTTTAACTGACATCCCAACCGTCAGATCAGAGGGAAAAAAAAAACGGCTTTTCAATTAACGAATTCAAAACATTTACATAAACCCTTCGATGGCTGCTCGTACCGCACAACATAAACTGAACACTTATACACACCAAAGTGACTCCTTGACTCAAATGTGATTGGGGAAAAAAAAATGTGATGATGCTCCATGTCTCTCTCAGGCGAGGTCTCCGACTCGGATAGCAACAGCTCCTCCTCCAGCTCGGATTCCGACTCGTCAGAGGATGACGTCTTCCGGGACGGTTACGACGACGACCTGATGGGCGACGCTGAGGACAGAGCGCGGCTGGAGCAGATGACGGAGAAGGAGCGCGAGCAGGAGCTCTTCAACAGGATCGAGAAGAGAGAGGTGCTCAAGAGACGGTGAGACGCAAGCTGTCACATAGTGAACTTTTTTCTTTTTGCTATTATAGACCCTTCATGAATTTGATTTAAAAAAAAAAAAAAAAAAGTCATGTTGATTTCCATTTGTGCAGTCAGCACCCTCTCTGGACTAGTTTCTCAGTGCAGTTTAATTTAATTTTTAATTTAATTTAAGGACGGTACCAAAACCTACAGCGATTCCATCTTTCTTTTACCGGAACATGCATTTCGTGTTATTTACGGTTGCGGATACAGAGACCACATTAATCCATTATTTATCCAACTAAAACTTTAAAATTTAATGAATTGATGAAGTTTAACCGTCTTAAAATAATGTTTAAAGCCCATCATGAAATTTTACTAGTTAATATACAAATTAAATAAATTTAAAAAAAAACAAACGGAAAGTGAGTATAAATTAAGAGGAACAGATATTTTCTCCAAAACAAAATATAGAACAAAACAAAAAGAACAATGTATTTCAACTCACGGTGTCATCTTATGGAACAATCTTGATTGTAAAGCTAAATAATCTCAGTCTATCTGTATTTTTAAGAACTTGACAAAAGCTCAATTACTGAAAAAATACATGTAGCACAAGGACATGCTGCTTAATTATTTTATAGGATTATTGTATTGAAAGCATCTTGACCACTCGCAGTCATTTATTCTGTTGATTTTTTTTTCCTCCCTCCAGGGGTAGATAGCATAAGTTTTGTACTTCTTTCTGTCCCTTTTCATTTCTGCTTTTTAATGGAATCAAATAAAATTGAATTGAATTTTCACGAGGCATGTTTTGGGCCTCATTAGAGATTGTAGGTTGTTGCTGTTATGTGCAAAAGCACAATGTTGTGTGTGTGTGTGTGTGTGTGTGTGTGTGTGTGTGTGTGGGTTGTTTTTTTGTTTTTTTTGTTTTTTGTTTTTTAGTATGAGTTCATTTTTACAATATTGTGACTTTTTTAATATCGGCAACCTCCCCACAATATCGTGATAATTATCGTATTGTGACCTTCATATTGTGATAATATCGTATCGTGATGATCGATACATCCCTAGTTATTAGTAAGGATGGGCACCAATCATTGATAGTAAATTATCTTAGGCCTGAATTATACCTTTCTTTGCTGATATGACTCCACCCCTCCATCCCATATGTGATCGCATGGTAAATAAATATGTATTCACTTGACTTTTTTTTTTTTTTTTTTTGAAAAGGTTTGAAATCAAGAAGAAACTGAAGACGGCGAAGAAGAAAGAGAAAGAGGAGAAGAAGAAGAAGCAGGAGGAAGAGCAGGAAAAACGCAAGCTATCTCAGGTTCAAGACACACAAGTGGTAAGTACCAAACCAAGGTTGTTTAACTCTGACCTTTAATTTGACCTTGAAGTGTTAAGGAGCATTTTTCCAGTAAAGAAATGGACCACAGAAGTCATCTTGCACAATAGTAATAAAAGAAGTCTTTAAATAGAAAAAAAAGTGTTGAGGAGCTCATGTTATGTCTCCGACATGTCTGTAGGTGATGTCGCATAACAAGGAACGGCGGTCCAAGCGCGATGAGAAACCCGACAAAAAGTCTCAGGCGATGGAAGAGCTGAAAGCCGAGCGAGAGAAGAAGAAGAACAAAACGGGTTAGCGGAATTTCTATGTTGCCTGTTTTTGTGTTTTTGTTGGGCTGTTTGTGTGTTCACAACCTCCTCCACGGCGGTTTTACAACAATACTGAACCACATTTACAATTTCACATTTACCAAAGGATGAAATAGTGAAGCTTGTGGTAAATATTCTTTTTTAATCCTCCTTGTGTTTCGCTGAGCAGCAGAACTCCTGGCCAAACGCGAGCCCCTGAAGACCAGCGAGGTGTACTCTGACGACGAGGAGGAGGAAGAGGAGGACGACGACGACAAGTCGTCCGTCAAGAGCGGCAGGAGTTCGCGCTCTTCGTCGTTTGACGACGATGACGAGTGAGTGTCATTTCGGACCTCCCTGCTGAGCTAAAGTCCCGTTTGTGTGCCGAGTAAGCTCGACGACCGTCTTTGTTTGACAGAAAAGAAGAAACGCCGCCGAAATCGCAGCCCGTGTCGCTGCCCGATGAGCTCAACCGGATCCGCCTGTCCCGACATAAGTTGGAGCGCTGGTGCCACATGCCCTTCTTTGCTAAAACCGTCACCGGCTGCTTCGTCAGGATCGGCATCGGGAATAGCAGCAGTAAACCAGTCTATAGGGTAAAGTGAAAAATGACATTCTTAACATTTTGTTCAATTTTAGTACATTTTCAACTTATCAAATGCCATTATTGAACACATACAGTCTTTTTTTGAATTTTTGCTTTTGCTTCTTTTACTGAATTATATTTTTGACATCAGTCCTTGCCTTAAGTATAATATGGGCATTAATTTTCTTAACGCTTCAATTTCCACTTTGTTTGCACAATGTGTAGGTTATGAAACAACTCTATATATTCTCCGCCATTTTTCCTTCTATATTACTAATGGTAGAGTCTTCCCAAGGTCAGTAGAGAAAAATGTAAATGTAATTCTTCTCCGTGGTCACCAGAGAGTCTCTTCACTGCTCTTAAAAATTTAAAACTCATTTATTTTCTTCATTGAAGTGTAGTCAGTCATTAAACATTACATGAAATTGTCCACTTCTCCAAAATAATGATGAAGGATGATCAATAAATATGTATAATACTATATACATAATAATTAATAAATAAATACATTTGAAAATGTAGAAAACGTTAAGAAACTTTAGTTTGTTGACTGTAGATTGAAACCCATTTTACTCAAAATGTATAACTAAATTGGGCAAATAAGAATTGTTTCAGTTGGTCTATAGTGCCCACGGTAGAGCCAAAAGGAACAATTTGATGTAAACATTATTTATATATTTAAATTGAAAGAATTGAAGTTTCGTCAGTTTTGCTTGGATGTGGCTTCCTAAAACGCTTGGCAAAACATGCCTCTTAAACCTACCGAAAACCTGACGTTTACCTGGAAATTCAACCATATTAAGTTAACTCATTCACTCCAAGCCATTTTCACTGAAGCAACCCCCTTCTCTCCCGGATTTTGCAAGGCCGGCAGAATGTTGTGTTATTGCTGTAAAAACATGGAACCTAGAAAAAGAAACATTAGATTCTCTTCTTTCATCAGGAAAAAAAAATGTGTATTTGTATCTATTTCCGTTTTGGAGAAATTAGCATGAGAATATAAAGTTTCATCATTATTCACAAATCTGTTGAAAACACTGGGAAAAAAGAGCTTGTTGCAACATGGCCCTGGCTGATCTCTTATACTCTGCTGCCACCTGCTGGTTTTTTTTTTGTAAAAACAGCCATTGCTGTAAGCAATCTCTTTAGGTCAGAAGCTGCATCAAATCCTTCTCTATGTTCTAGCATTAAAAAAATAAAATGAAAAATAAAACGTATAAATACGTTTTTGGGAGTGTCGAAAAAAATATTTAAAAATGTATTTCTATGTTTTTGGGTTTGATTGAGTTAAAAATAATTGATTTCTCAGCTCCTGAAGAAGATATAAACATAATTCCAAAAACATTTCAGATCTTATACCTGTGGCGTTCACACAAACCAGTTTAAACAAGTTTGTTATTATAAACCTTCAATATCAACAAACAAATGTCGCATCTGCGGGTATATAACTTATATATAACCTTCAACACTGGAGCGCATTTGTAATATCTACGGGGGATCGAGTGGTAATTATTCGTCATCTGTTCTGTTACAAAGCCATCAATATTTTCAACATCCTCATCGTCTACAACATATTTCTTTCACAGTATGTCACTGTCGTGTCGACTCGTTACACTAATTCGAATTCCTCCCGCGCCGTCGTCAACCTCGTGATTTATTTCATAACTCCCACGAGTCTGCATTAAGAGACCAAGAATTAATCAAAACAAAATAACTTAGCTGCTCTCCCGGCTTTAAAGGGAGAAACGCGCTTTAATGGGTTAAACCTGCACATATGCTATTAGGCAGATTTCTAATGTACTTCTAATACTTTGTACTAAGGTCGCTGAAATTATGGATGTGGTGGAGACGGCAAAAGTTTACCAACTGGGCACGACGCGGACAAACAAAGGCTTGCAATTACGGTAGGTAAAGGAGTCAGTGCTGCATGTTTTTTTTTTTTTTTTTTTTTTTTTTTTTGTGCAAGGCTATATAGTTATTTTTTATGACTAATAAACATGTGGGAACAGATTAATGGTATATCAATTCATTTCGGTTGGGAAAGACGTTTTGAGTTACAAGCGTGGTCAATGAACGAATTAAACACTAAAGTCAAGGCAGCGCTGTTAAAGTTTAGCATAGCGCTACAGTGAGATCATGTTTTATCCTATCATTGTATTCCTCAGGCACGGCGGCGACATGCGCGTCTTCCGGCTGGAGTTTGTGTCCAATCAGGAATTCACAGAGAACGAATTCATGAAGTGGAAAGAGGCGGTGAGTGGACGCGCATGTGAACGACAAAACCACCATCACCACAACCCAAGATGGCTTCTTCTTCATTCTTGGTTTTTATTTTATTTATTTTTCTTTTTTTCCATTCTTGTTCTGTCCACCAGATGATTATTGCCGGCATGCAAGTACCAACGCTGGACGAGATCACCAAAAAGGAGCAGTCCATCAAAGAAGCCATGAACTACAAGTTTAATGATAAAGACATAGAGGATGTCAGTCCTTTTTTTATTTGTATTTTTATTTTATTTTATTATTATTATTATTATTAAACCTCTTACTCTCAATCATTTTCAAGCCTCTTGGGACTAAAACCACCATCTTTTTTTGCTGCAGATCGTCAAAGAGAAGGACAGATTCCGAAAAGCACCACCAAACTACGCCATGAAAAAAACTCAGTTACTTAAAGATAAGGTAGGCGTCACATTACATGCTGCAAGAGGCTCAATGTGGTACATTAAAGATATATAAACATTAAATATGCTGTATGAACATTTCAGTGATTCATTTGCTTCCCACTTGAGGGAGCCTTTTGACCACAATTTGAGAATCACTGGTATATTAAAGTAATTAATTAATCACTAGTGGATGTTTTTATTTTTTCTCCCCCCCCCTCAAAGGCCATGGCGGAGGAGAGCGGTGACGGCGACAAAGTGAAGGTCATCCAGGATGAGTTGAATGAGTTGGAGGAGCGAGCAGAGGCGCTGGACAGGCAGAGAACCAAAAACATCTCCGCCATCAGGTTTAAAGACTTTTTACATTTGTGTTGCTGGTTTTTCTGCAAATGCAAATTTGACACAGTCGTGCATATTTTATTGGGCAGCTACATTAATCAGAGGAATAGAAGCTGGAACATTGTCGAATCAGAAAAAGCTTTGGTGGTAGGTGACCTCGCCATGTAGGAGAAAATGCATCCCAATAACAGTGCAGCAAGATTTAAATTGTTGTTTCGATAGGCCGAGGGACAAAATGCCAAAAACCAACAAATGGACCCGTTCACTCGGAGACAATGCAAACCCACCATGGTGTCAAACGTAAGGCTTCTATGTTCTATCCACACTGCTGGTGAATGTACATTACACATTTATATTTGTGTGGACTCGTCATGCTTGTGCTTATGTGGATTCCAAAGGCCAGAGACCCATCAGTGCATGCCGCCATTCTTGCTCACCTGAACCAGAAATACGGCTCTGGATCCACGCCGGACCCCTCTCCTCTTGAGAAGAACAAACAGGTCAGGGATTAGGACTGCTTGACTATGGAAAAAATAATTATTGCCATTTATTTTGGCAATAATTGAAATCACGATTGTTCAAAGGATTATTATTTTGGCATAAAACAAGAAAATGTTTAAGCATTTAAAAATATTAAGCCCAATTGAAAAAATAGAAAGACTAAACATAATCTATAATACTATGTATTTATAGTATTATATATTTATTTATGTTGGCAAATCTTGAAGTTGGAGTGCAGCTTGTGCATTGTGCAGTTGGACAATCATTTATTTTTTGGTACAAAACAAGAAAATGTTTACACATTTAAAAATATTAAGACCAATTAAAAAAATAATTGAAACAATATAATTATGTAAGTTCCTTTTGGACGAAACAGAATTTATTAAGTTATTTTAAAAATTATAAAAGTACAAATGTATAAATTTAAGCAACTCAAAAACGTGTAATAATAATAATAATAATAATAATTATTATTATTATTTTTATTTATTTATTTTTTTTTATGCTGATTTTTGTAATTCTTGAGTGTAATAATTGTAATTGCGCAGCCCGATCTTTCAATTTGAAGTATCAGTTTGGTTAAAAATGAAAGATGCTGAAAAAGTTTGAAAAAGAGGCACAGTTAAGAGTGACAATGCACTACATAAAAATCCTGAAAAAAAGGAAAGCATGACATTGTGACAGCAACACGGTGAAAAGGAAGCACCAAGTGAAAACCTAAAAAAAAAAATCTGAAGTCAATGTGTTACTTGAAAGCGTAAAAACAAACGGAGTGTGAACAAAACATGGCAGCTTTGCATTGCTACACAAAAGCCTGAAAAGAAGCGAGCGACGGGAAAATCATGTTCACCTTTCGTGAATAACATAACTTCTCATTTACCACAGGGTCCCACGGACCCGAAGGACAAAGACTTACCCAAGCCAACCACTGACCTCTCCGAAGACTTATTCAAAGTTCATGATTTTGATGTGAAAATTGACCTTCAAGTTCCTAATGCAGGTGAGTAGGGGACCAACCCCCACCCCCTGCTTCCCAGTGGACGCTATGCTAACAGGTGCCCGTCTCCCCTTCTTGCAGAAGCTAATTCTCTGTCGGTAAGCTCCAATTCACTCCCGGTGAAAGACGGCGCCCCCCGCCGATCGCTCAACCTGGAGGACTACAAGAAGAGGAGGGGGCTCATCTGAAGACCACCACACTGCACGAGGAATAGGCTGTGAAAGAGCGTGTGTGCGTGTGAGTTCATCGGAGATGTGCGTGCGTGTGTGCGACAACAGACTTTTTATCAGAGGACATATTGATCCAGACACGGTTTTCTCTTCTTCCCACCCCCCCTTGCATTGTTTATTTTAAATGTTCTCTGAGATACCCCCCCCCCCCAAAAAAAAAAAAAAAAAAAAAAAAGAGAGAGAACAGAACTCACTGGCGCTGATCAACACTATACTACGTTGTTGTTTGAAGTTACTGGACACTTAATAAGTTTTGACCAGCAGTGAAAATACACTTTCTATACACCCCACACAATGCCCGTTCTCCATGTTTTTCAAATCTCTCCCCAAATTTAAATGGAGTGGGTACTGTTTGGTACATTATGACATATGTCACTTTGTAAATGCTTTGAACTTGGCCAGAGGTTGACAAGGAAATGTGTTAGTTATTTTTTTGTTTTTGTTTTAATGGATGTTGCTTCATTCCTCTTGTATATCTTGTTAGGTTACTTAAAATGTTTTTTTTTTCTTAAAAAAAAAAGACAACAACAACAAAAAAACACCCTTGTCCTTAACTCCCAGAGCAGATTCTATTTGTTATTGATTGTCAATAGTCGGTTCCTGTATTGATGTGGCATGCCATGTAAATATGCATTTTGGAGTGCGTTCAGGAGGAAAAAAAATAAAAAAGGCACTGTTTCATATATTTTCTCAATTAGACCACCCACCAACACCCCAACTCAATAATACTAACACGTAATTAACATTACTTGGCTATATTACAAAATACAAGTAAGGCTTGTTTGAACAAATCCATGCATGAATCTATTAATGTACTTGTAAAAGTATCAGGCATTGTTTTGGGCACACCTGTGGGCTTCGTGCATTTGCTGACACCGGTGTCGGTACCATATGTGTTCGGCCTGCCAGATCCATTCGGGGGCCTTCGCGTCTGGTCGGCGCTTGCTGATGACGTCAGTACAGCAAGCGAGCAGTGTCAAATGTGTTCACGTTGGTTTGGTTTCCGAATTTTGCGGTTCACGTATCACAATACTTCACAAAAACAGTCGTAATGATTATAGGAACACATTAGCACGTCAACTGACAATATTTCGTCCCATCGCAGTTTTACTTTTTTGCATTTATGTGCTATTTTACCTCAATTTTTTTATATTTATTTTATCTAATGTATTTATCTATTTCATTATTTAGTCAATCTTAAAGTATCCTGCTTTTATACTTACGTTTATTTACGTTTTGAAATCTCAGCCCATACATTTTGTTATTTAAATGACACCTTTAATATTTTCTTGCCAATGTCACCTCAGAGGTGACACTGCACTATGAGTTGCGGAGGGTCGTGCGTATTGCAGAAAATAATTACCATGATGATGATAATAAAATGATGGAATTATTGCCTGAGATGTGACATTTCCTCACCAATATGTTCTGTACTCAGCCTCAGGTTATTAGGTAACTACGAATTTATTTGTAACCTTCATGTGTGTGCATGTGTGTCTCATGGACTATTGATATAAATATTAATCAAAGGTAATGGCCTACTACCGTAAAGTCGAAACTCATAAGTTAATTTCATCAACTACAGTAGCACATTTTACTTTTCTTTAAAGATGTCAAATGCATTAACAAATCAATGAATGACACATGAATGAATGAATGAATGCACAACTTTTCTTTATATGTTCAGTATTTTTTTCCTTCCACAAAACAACAACAAACAAGTCTGAAAGGGTTTCACGGCAAACCTTTAATCCTAGACAAGGGAAGACGAGAGATCAATACATTAGAATAGCCACGGTGAGATGTAATTGATTGATGATGATTGATGAATGATTTTGACGCATTACGAATCCTTGCCTTTTGGGTCGCCGAACAGTTTGATCCAGTAGTGCGGCTGTGATAAGTCCCATTAGATAAATAATAATAAATTTCTTCGTAAAAAGCGTCAATGTTTTCCCTCCAACGACTGGAAAGTTGCCTCACCAATCACAATCGTCGACATCTCAGCCAATCCTGTAGCGTAAAACGTCTCAGCCAATCCTGTAGCGTAACGTCATCTGTAGGCGAAGGACCCCGAATGGATCTGGCAGGCCGAACACATATGGTACCGACACCGTACTTCCTGAGAGAGAAGAGCTTTGCAGTATTTTTTTCACAGTATGCCTTTGTTAGAATGCAAGTACTATTTGTATTTTATGCAAAGGAGATTCCGCTGTTAGTTTGTTGTTGAAAGCGCGTCCTTTGTTTTCTGATCAGGCACTTTTATAGCCACACTGTTATCGTGTCCTTGTATGGTTCAATTACACATCGAAATCAAATATTAGGTCATTTTATTTTATTTTATTTTATTTACTACGATTACATATTTCCGTTTATATCCACAAATTAATTGTCAAGCATTCAAGGCTTTCTAAAGCCATTTTTTTTTTATAAGGCACTTTTGTCGCCACCGTGTTGTGGGGTCCTTGCAGTTGACTTCCTGGTCCACGTAGATTTGTTTTTCCATTTTTATGTAGTTATCATACGATGACATTTGCCCATTTGCACGCAAACGACATTACGCTCACTTGCTCACCAGTTCAGCCTCGGAGATAACACTGTCGCAAGAGACAATTTTTGACATTTGGACGTCGTTTAAAACGGTAAGATGGAGGTAGGGAGACATAGCTTGAGCTGGGCAGCTAAATCTCTTAGCATTACCACAATACAATCTTACATTCAAGCGCCCTATTTACTGATCGTTCATTGTTCCAAAAAAACATTTAGAGATATTGAGGTAGTCCACTCTAATCAACCCATGAGAACTTCTTTCGTTCCTTGAAAAGGCGCTATGGTCTTCACCTGCTGGTAGTGGATTTTTTTCCCCCTTGTAACGATACCTTGTTACAGATAACCGTTTGTCACACTTTGGGCGCACGTTTTTCTAAATCAAACAATCTTAGATGAGTTAGAAATGTGTTTTGGATGCCAGTAATAAAAGCTGCCCCTTGGCTTTTAGGCAGCTCCATCAGCTTTTTATAACTGCATGGAATGTTAGCAGGGTAGTTTGCACCCTAGTGACTTTTTTTTTTTTTTTTTTTTTTTTTTTTTGTATTGACAGTGGCCTCTCTGTAAGGCATCTTAAAGACTGTAGGTTTGCATTCGAAAATAATACCATGTTGTGCCTTTAACTCTTGAGAATAAATACTTTAGTTTACCCACCAAAAAAAACACAAAAAACAAACAAACACAAAACCCTAGGATAGTGCTGTCACACCTAGCCTTTGCATGAACTGCTTGGAAGAGCTGCATAATGTCTTATAAGACAACCATAACAATCCAATTTCAATCAAAGTCAGTTAATTTTCTTTGTGTTTTCCAACAGCACGCAAAATGTCCTGGTTTGTCGAGTTTGCCGGAAAAGCCGAACATTTCCTGAATCAAGTCGACCAAGGTGCTGCCACCGCTTTGAGCAAAACTCAGACAAAAACATCCTCCATTGCATCATACTACGACGGAGATGGCGCAGCGGTCAATCCTGAATACAAGGCGGAGACCAGTGAAGTTTCTACCTACGCGTCAAGCTTCATCTCTTCAGCGGCGGGCAACATCAAGAAGGCCGCATCTGCTCCTGTGAACACCTCGGTTCCCAAGCAAGCATCGGCAAAAACTTCCAAGTCCTTCATCTCTGCCTCCTCTTCCTCTGGCCTCGCGAAGCGCAAAAAGAGTGCGCTTGATGTGGACGATGACATGCTGTTTGACTTTTTGAACAGCTCGGAGCCGCCAGTCAGTACCCATCGCGACCCCAGGAGGGATGCTAATGTTAAAGTGGCGGTCGAAGAGGCTAAACGCCAGACTCCGACTCCTCCTTCCACCGACCTGCTGCTCCCATCCTCACCGCCATCAACACATAGCATGTCCCGGGCGTCCAGCCTTGGTTCTCTGTCTGCTCACAGCATGAAAGCGTCAGAGGAGACCCCGGAGAAAGAGCAAAACCAAGGTATGGCGCACATTTTGAAAGAATTGAATAGGGTGTGGAGTGTGGACTACCTTTTTTGTCAGATGAGAGTCTGTACTGTATGCCGCCTCCTGTGTCAGCGATATACGTTTACGTACACCCACAATTTAAATAACGCATGCAAATTTATTAAAATAGAAAATATCCATCCATTCATCCATTTTCTTAACCGCCTCTTCCTCACAAGGGTCGCGGGGGTGCCGGAGCCTATCCCAGCTGGCTTCGGGCAGTAGGCGGGGTACACCCTGAACTGGTTGCGAATAGAAAATAGAACAATTTTTTTCCTACTATGCAAGAGCACAGAAATGTGAGAATATTTACTGCTGAGGCTGATATTTTTTTGGACAATATGAAATTAAACAAGGTCGATTAGATTAGCAAACTATAGATTAATTTAATTAATTTGTAATTATAATTTGTTAATTAGATAATCAATTTTTTTATTTAAATAATCAATCTTTGCACATCTGGATAGGTATTTTAGATTAGATAGAAATGTATTTTCATTTCTGTCAAGTGTTGATTAGTAGATGCAAATAAAGAGTAAACTGCAGTTTTATACAGCATATGGAATGCTAAACTGTGGAGTGTTATTAAAATAGAAAATGTGTGCTTTCACAATAATTTAAAGTTTAAAACAAACAACTAAGGTTAAAAAATAAATTAAAAAATATTTTATGCATTTTAAAATTTAGTCTAATGAAGTAATGAACTTTAAATAATGAGATGTTTATTAATATATTAGTCTCTGTCCAACAAAAAGGTAAGATCTCGAAATTGTCTGTTTTTAAATTTGCATCGGATTAGTCATTTTTTTTAACTCATTTGCTCCCAAAAACGTATAAATACGATCTATTTTACACATTATCATGCTCCCAAAGATGTATTCATACGTTTTTTGTTTTGGTTTTTTTTTTGTGTTTGTTTTTTTTTATTTATTTATTTTATTTTATTTTTTTATTTTTTTTATTTTTTATTTTTTGCTAGAGCATACTGAAGGCTTTAATGCAGCCTCTGAACTGAAGAGAATGATTGAAGCAATGGTAGTTATTACGAAAACAGCCAGCAGGTGGCAGCAAAGTAGAAAAGCTCAACCAGGGCCATGTTGAAACAGGGTGTTTTCCCCACTGTTTTAAACAGATTTGTGAATAATGATGAAACTTAACTATATGCTAATGCTAATTGCTGCAAAACTGAAACAGATAGAAATATACTTTTTTTTTCCTGATGAAAGAAGAGATTCTAATCTTTGTTTTGGTAGGTTTCATGTTTGTATAGCAACAGAACACAATATTCTGTGGGCCTTGCTAAAATCAGTTAAAATCCAATAAAACAGTTGGAAGCAAAAGAGGTTGCTTCAGTCAAAATGGCTGGGAGTGAATGAGTTAAATAAAAAAGAAAATTTTCATGTCTTAAATTTATAAATCTGCAAAAACAATTCAACTTAACATATATTAGAGTAAAATACAATAAAATATTGTCATCCAACAAAAAGAAATTAAACTCCTTTGTCTGCCATCTCAGCCAGGCCAGACTCAGCTGAGACTTGCGACTCGGGCTTAGCTCCCTCTCAGGAGTCCGTCCAACAGGAGTCATGCGGTCCCCCAGATGAGCCGCAGGGCCAGGTTCTGTCCAGCCTGCGTCTGGAGAACCAACTCCTGCGTAGTGAGGTGGCCTCACTCAACCAGGAGATGGCCTCGGTCATCCAGCGATCAAAAGACATGCAAGAAGGTAGGACTGATTTTTATTGACTCATTCAAGTTTCCCATGCTTGATATCTTGATCCCTGTCGCTCCGCACGCAGAACTGAGCACCGCCCGGCTGCGCGCCGACAAACGTGACGTCGAACAGTCTCAGAGCGACCGTGCGCTCCGGGGCATGCGCGCGCAGGTGGACGACCTGAACGAGACGCTGGCCGCCAAAGACGGACAGCTCGCCGTGCTCAAAGTTCGACTGGACGAGGCCGACCAGCTGCTGAGGAGCCGCAGCGTGGCGCTGGAGGAGGCGCAGAAGGAGAAGTCCAGGTGCGATCTCTTGTTTTTAGGTCAGGTGCATTTTTCTGAAGAAATTGTCTAGGATGCTGCTGTGCCGTTTAGGATTTTGGAGGACCACACAGAAGGGAGCAGCATGCACTCGCAGGCTTTGGAGAGCATACACGACAGGTTGCGAGAGGCTGAGCAGGCCGTCAAGAGGGAAGAAGACAACTTTCGACAAATGCAGGTGAGGTTTTTTTTTTTTTTTTTGGTCATTCTTTTGGTCATTGAAGTGATTTTTTTATTTATTTACTTTTTATTTCATTTTTTTATTTTATTTATTGTATTTTTTTTTTTACATTTGTTAAATTTTGAAATTTAAGGAAAGTACTCTTTGTAGCTAACTATAATTTTTTTTTTTTTTTTTATACATTTCATAGTTTGACAGAACAGTGAAACAGTCCCTCAAAAAGAGTCCAATGTGGCCAGTTTCAATCTGTTTATTACAAGACAGTATTTACAACCCTCCAGCCAATCGCAGAGCGGGGGGGTGGCGTGTCGCAAACGGGGCCGGCCGAACGTGTCAGCTGCGTGACGTCACTCCCGCAGCAATTTGAAAGCACGCACGGATTTTTATTTATTTTTTGGGTTGTAAATACTGTCTTTCCACAGAAACGTCCCGCTGTTTACAAAACAAACACAAAATGGCAAAATACAGGCTGGGGGTGTGGGGGTTTAGGACGAAATTACCACAAAACATTAACAAAAACACAGATGTGTAGACTGAGAGAAAGTTAAAGTGTGCACATCCTGTATGTAAAAAGTGCATTTTCCTGAGTGAATCTGGCAGACAGCCCCTTTAATGTGGCTATGGCTCCATGAGTGTATCCGAACACATGGAACCACACTGCCCCTCAGTGGCCAAATCAAGTACAGCATGTAAAAACGCTCCCAATAAAGGCATTCATTAACAAGGGCATCAGCCTAAAATAATTTAATTAAAATCAATTTTGGGACATTTTATATCGATTCTGAGTGTTAGTAATCTCACGAGAATCGATTTTCTTGGCGCACCCCTATTTGTTTAGAGCGAATACGCCAGCCGCCAGTCACGTTTGGAGTGCGAGCGGGAGAGCCTCGCCGAGGCGTTGACCGCGGCGGAGAAGCGCGCCGCGATGGAGAAGCTCCGCGTGGACGGCTTGGAGCAGCAGCTGAGGAGCGCCAAAAGTGCCGCTGAGGCTGCCAAGCACGAGCTGCAAGACTACAAGCACAAGGCCTCGCGCATCCTACAAGTAAGCCTGCCCTCCACCAGCACCACGAAAACAGTGGTTCTCGACTGGTCGGTTGGGATCCAAAAGGTTCACGGGCAGGAAGTAAAAAAAAAAAAAAAAAAAAAAAAAGTTTTATTTTGTGGCCTAGAAGTTTTTTTTTTTTTTTTTAATTAATAAACATTTTTACTGTAATTATGACTTCACTACTTGGCCTGTCACATAATTACGAATACTATATCAAATTATAATTTGATATAGTAATAAATAAATAAAAGAAAGCACTAATTTAACAATCACTAATTTATAAGATGTGCGTCTAATATCAATTAACATTAAAGAGTAAGTCAACCCCCCAAAACAATTCTTGACAATATGTTCTATGCAGCCCTACTTGTCTAAATACGGTATTTTGGTTAATATTGTGTTAGTGGAATATGAGTGTTAGGTTTACCTGTTTGACATTTATTAAACACAACATAAAGGAGAGAAGACACTCAGTTCAAAGCTCGTGAGGAGAGAAACTGACTGATACAATTCATTACTGCACTTGGAAAAAAAAAATCCCCTCATAGGTCTTCCAACCCTAATAATGCAAAACATAGTTGGAACATATTGTACTTGTTTGTCTATGTGTGTGTGCATGTGAGTGGAAGATTGCTGAGTACATGTGTGGTCAAGTTTGCAATCATTTCTTAACAGAAAACATGAGGCCTCAGCAGACTGGCTCTAACCATTCTGATGCGTTAGATTGTCTGGTTCTTGTGCTTCTTGAGTCATCTTTTGTTAAGATAACTTATAGCTAGGCTATGTGAATGTGAGTGTGGAGTAGAGCAAAGCATTCTTCATTGCCACAAATGTATGTTAACTTGTATTTTCAATTATTCCTACAATGAGTTAAGCAGCAAAATCCAGCAGTATCACTTGCTGTCACGTGAAAATGACATCACAGTTGCTCAGGTCTCTGGTAACACCCAATCACAGCACAGCTTCAGAAAACAGCTGAGCTGTGATTGGTCGTTGCCTGAGCAACTGTGATGTCATCTTCAGTCGACAGTAAGTGGCAAAATGGCCGCCCCCTGAGATGGATAAAAATGGCTGGATTTTGCTACATAATTCATATTCCAAAAATGTAATATTAATAAGTGTCATGTTTAGACTAATGAGGTCACATATAACATATCTGTCAGGTTTACCTGTTTGACATCTATTAAACACGACACAAAAAGGAGAGAAGACACTCAGTTCAGGGCTTGCGAGGAGAGAAGAGAGGAACTGACTGATACAATTCACTTCTGCACTCTGAAGATTCCTCTCCTCACCCTCTCTTTTTATTTGATTTCCACGCCCCAGTTACATCAGTGTTCCAACCCAAGGCATAGTTGGAACACAGTGTACTTGTTTGTCTATGTGTTGTGCATGTGAGTGGAAGATTGCTGAGTACGTGTGGTCAAGTTTGCAATCATTTCTTAACAGAAAACAGGCGGCCTCAGCAGACTGGCTCGAACCATTCTGCTGCGTTAAATGTTGTGGTTCTTCAGCTTTTTGAGTCATTTTCAAATTGCCAGGCTATGTGAATGTGAGTGGGAACAGAGCAAAGCATTCTTCATTGCAAGCAGAAGCAGTTCTTCTTTGCAGCAAATGTATGATAACTTTTTATTTACAATTATTCCTACAATATAAATGTCAAGAAATGTTTAATGTCTTCTGCTTTAAGTCCAAAGAGAAGCTGATCAGCAGCCTGAAGGAGGGCTCCGGTTTGGACTCCCTGGACGGCAGCAGCACGTCCACTCTGGAAATAGAAGAGCTGCGCCACGAGAAGGAACTGCAGTTGGAGGAGATCCAGAAGCTGCAAGGCCAAATGCACTCGCTCCGGACAGAATTACAGGTAAGAGAAATGACAAGGAAAATGAGGAGAAAAGCTTCATCACCCAGATCTAGTCGGAAACGATTAATTCGACGTATGGCTTCGACCTGCAGGATTTGGAGAGCCAGTCCCTCGCCGAGGCGGAAACGTGGCGGCAGCAGACGGCGCAGTTTGAGGAAGAGCAGGCAGCGCTGAACCGCGTCAAACAGGAGCTGGAAGCCGAGGTGGAAAGGCAAAAGCAGGTGAGAAAGGGGTTGATGATGTCACGTCGTCTCCAAATGGCACATTTGGATGTTTTAGTCAAACTCTTGGCGGTGTTCTCAGGAGCTGCGCTATTTGGAAGAAGAGCAGAAACGTGCCAAAAGCAGCCTGCAGAGCCGAGTCAAAGACAGAGAAGATGAAATTCAGAAGCTCAGGAATCAGGTCAGTCAGACTACACGTCAGTCACAGTGCAATTCAGAATGGCAAGATTTAAAAAACAAAATAAAAACTTAGTTCATTCATCTTTAAATGGATACTTACTTGACTCATTGAAAAACATTCAGCAGTGAAAAGTTATTTTGTCCAGAATGAATTTGATAACTTCTTTATTTTTCATGTACAATTAATACCTTTAAAAACTAATTTTTCTACTTGCTGTTGACTGATGATGACATCACCTGTGCTGCGGAAATAGGTAAGACCAATCATGGGTTTGGTCAAGTAAACTGAGCCATGATTGGTCGTTACCTACTTTCTCAGCCCAGGTGATGTCATCATCAGTCGACAGCAAGTACAAATATTACTTTTTTTAAAGCTATTAATTGTACATGAAAAATAATGAAGTTACCACATTAATTATAGACAAAATATTAACTTTTTACTGCTGAAAATGGTTCAATGAGGCAAGTATCCCTTTAATATTATTGCTTCATTTTTGCTAATGTAAAGCTTTTTCATTTTTTTTCTTTATTGGTTACCCATAACACATCTTAGTGTCTCACACTAAATTGGCTTATATGGTCTCCTGTATACTTTTTAATATTAATTTTAAATAGTTTTTATTTATATGCTATTATTGTTTCTGCGTATTTATTTCAAAATTTATTTCATTTTATTTATATAGGTTATCAAAAAGATCTGTTCTATTTTATTATTCATTTCTATATATTAATATTTTTTGTTAGTTACTTTTTTCCCCCCAGAAGTTACCCACAAAAAGGTGTTAAAAGCCCTCCATGTTCCTTTTATTTTTAATTAATATTTTATGTTTTTATTTTATTATTTTTCACTGATATCAAAATGTATTTGGAATTCATGTGTAGTTTTTTTTGTAGTTTTATTTTCTTATTTGTTGTTACGTTTTAGCATTAGTTTTTTTGTTGTGAACTTTTGTATTCTTATTTTTGACAAGTCAACTGCAAGTCCTAAGATTAAAAAAACAAAAAAAAAACAGAATTGCAATACATTAAGAGCACCCAACTTCAATTTCACATCCTTGTTCATGTCGATGCTTATTTTATTTCCTTCCAGTTGACCAACAAGACGCTGAGCAGCAGCAGTCAAACGGAGCTGGAGAACCGCCTGCACCAACTGACTGAAACGTTGATCCAGAAGCAGACCATGCTGGAGGCTCTGGGCACAGAGAAAAGCTCGCTTGTCTTCCAGCTGGAGCGCCTGGAACAGCAGCTCAAGAACACCCAGGGGGGTCCGGGCACTGGGGGACCCGCCATCAACATGAGCGGCGTCGAGGGGCCGGGTAACCTACTGTCGTGCTCGCCGCTTTTGATGACCAATAAACTTGTTGTATTTAATTTTTTTTTTATGTTTAGGGGCCAGACAAAGGAACATTCCGGTGCTTTTTAGCAATGAAGAGAGTCCTGGTGTTTATGGGCGGGTGCAAAAGGCGGCCAGCACCATCGACCGCTTCAGGTAAAAAGCGCGAGTCCTGAACATGAGACTGCATTACCCACAATCCACTTGGGTATAGTTTCTCTTTCTCTTATTGCAGCATCAGACTGGGGATCTTCTTGAGGCGCTACCCCATGGCCAGGGTTTTTGTCATCTTGTACATGGCGAGTATTTGTTTGAAACCCTTGTTAGGTTGGAAATAAAATGTTTAACTTGACCTCCCATTTTATATCTTTTATTTTTTTTTTATACTTTGATGAGGGAAAAACACATCACAAACTTATTGACTAAACATATTTTATTACAGATTCTTTACATTTCAGATTTTTTATTTTCTTCATTTTTTTTTTAACTCGATGATAAAAAGTTATTAAATAGGTTCTGTTTTATTTATTTATTTTTTACACTTCCTATTTGTTAGGTTTTTAAAAGTCAACCACAAAAATGTATTAGGAGCTAAAAATTTAAATTTTTATTCTATTTACATTTTCATTACATTACTGTTATTTTTTTATTCATGTCAAAAAAAAAATATTTCTTGAATATTTTTTAAGTAATTATATTGTCTGTTATATTTATTTTTTCAATTGTTTATTTTTATTCTATTTTTTTCATTTATATTTATTGCCAATTCAAATGTTATTTAATTGTAAGTCATTTCTGTATTTTTTTTTTCCCCAGTAGTTTGACCACAAAAATGTCTGTCCATGTTCTATTTGCTCTCTGCTTGTTCTCTTATTTGATTTCGTTCGTTTTTTTTTTGTTTTTTTTTTGTTTTTTTGTTTTTTTAAATGGTTAAACATGCAGTGGGTCACATTGACCCATGAGCATTTTTTTTGTGTAGCAGAGAAACATGAATGTACAGTAAACAAAGGTTTAGAAGCTTGGATGAAAAAGCGTTACTTTCACCTGCTAACCTCTTGACTGGTTTTGCAGGCGGTGTTGCACCTATGGGTGATGATTGTGCTCTTGACCTATTCTCCGGAAATGCACCACAGCCATCCCGACGGAAGCTAGGTGAAAATGTCACCGGCAGCTTTACTGTGTGGGGCTCCGGGATCAGACTTTTTTTGTTTGTTTTGGCTTGTTGCACATATAGACACTTGGAGTTTTATTCTCCCATTTCCCAACTGACAACAGCATTACGTTGGAGCAAAATTACTGAGAGGTATTCCACTTTTGCAGTCTCACGAATAGTAATCGGGATCAAAGCTGCCCTGCATCAGCGGCGTGCAGATAGTAATGCAATGTTGAAGGTGTACCTGCTTGTGTTCAAAGGGACATAATCGTCGAAGATGTGTTTCGCACGCTACTGCCCCGTGTTCATTGTTCTTCCCCTGCTGTCAGACTTTTGAGAGATTGAGAAATTGTATTTAACAATGTAAAAAGATTATTTTAATAAATGACAGAAATATTACAGTGTCAACTTGTGTTCATTTTGTGTCCTAGGTGTGGATTTGTCCTAATGATATATTATACCATTTTAATGGCTTTTGTGTTTGTGGAAATACACATTTTTTTTAAAACTTGTCTATTCGGTATGAAAATGATAGCTTGTCAATGTGACCAGTAAACTTCTGATTTAAGCTTTTCCCCAAATATTGGTGTGAAATATTTGAGACTTTGTGTGTGTTTTTAAAAGAACAGTCAATAATATTTGCAAAAAAAGAGGGTGAGGGGGCAGAAATGTTTATTTCATAAAATTAGCAACGCCCCATTTGATTTGCATCACGTGCTCGCTGGCCCTTTAAAAATGGTCGATCCTTCATGAATCCCACAATGCACCGCGGCAGTTCCGTCCACGTCACAGGTGACAGCCAGCCGGCCCCGTAATGGCTGCCGCAGCCGAGTTGGCAGTCTAATGAACCGAACGAGTGAAAGCTATTCTGTTATTCTCAAGGTAAACTACCGAGGCACTAAATTATCCCATATTTTTGTATAGGCTGTTTAGCTTAATGTCCTAGGTCGCTAGCTAAACCGAAGCTAGGCTAAGCTAGCCCCCATCTAGCTCCCTGGTCGCCCTTACCGACCGACCCCCCGCTTCTGTTTTGGTCCGGAGGTGGTGTTGTTGAGCCACCCCAAAGATGTCATCGTGGCTCGGCGGGATCGGCTCCGGCCTCGGCCAGTCGCTGGGCCAGGTCGGCGGGAGCCTGTCGTCCTTCACCGGGCAGATCTCCAACTTTACCAAAGATATGTTGTTGGAGGGAGTGGAAGAAGTCGGAGGTAAGTCGCCACATCATCATTTGCAGATCATTTTACTGTACTCTTTAGTTATCTAACTATTAACAAAAAAGAACTTTTATTAATGTGTGATGTCGAGGATGGAATCACATGGCTATGCAATGAATTTGTCGCTTTTTTATTTTCCCAAACCTGTAGCTGATGGAATCACATGGCTACCTATTGATTTCTAGTCGCCTAAATTGATGTAGAAAATGGAACCACATGACTACTGAAATGCGTTTGTCAATGAATGTAATTGTTTACCAAAACAATGTGAAGGATAGATCACATGGCTATCTCATGATTGGTCACGTACATAAACAATGCAGCCACCTTTCACGTCACATGGCTACCTAATGAGTCTAACTCACTTGTTTCTCAAAAAAAAAAAAATCCCGTAGCTATCAAGTGTCACTTGTTTCCCAAAGCAATGCACAGGATGGAATGTATGTATTTTGTGAAGTGCAGTAATGTAGAGTGCTATTTTTCTGACATAAAGTACAGAAAAGTTTTTGTTTTGATGATTTCGTGTGACTTGAAACTAAAAGGAAAATTCAATATATTGACTGCACAGGACCGTCAGTGTGTTGTTTGCTTGTGTGTCATGTGAGGGTGTTAAAGCAGCTCTCATGTGGCGTGATAGAAAGACATACTCAATGTTTGTTTCCATTCTGGAAATACATGACATCACATTGGATATATGTGTTTTGATTTCAGAGTGGAAAGGGAAAAAAAAGATAAGTGACTATTTCATTTGTTCCCCATGTAAACGCAGACGCCGCCACAGAGCTGCAGTTGTCTAATTCCAAGCTGGCTGATGTGGAGGCTGCCTTCTCCTCTCAGAAATTTGAGGTTTGGATTATTATTATTTTAGTTGTATATCCCCTGATTAATAATAGTTAAAAAAAAATACTTTTGCTCGCAAATAATATCTGCCTGTCAAATTCGGATGCTGATTAGAAAGATAAAATGTGGCGTACAAAGACAGTATTGTCACATGCTGTTTTATCTATTTTTTTAGACGGTAAAACAACTAAAAAATACTTTATGTATTCACATAATGCAAATTTGGTGAATTTATTTTTTTTTCCAACTCAATACTATTGGTCAGCCCCCATTAGCTCTCTCATGTTTTATTTAATTATAAATTGTTAACCAAGTTTAAGTGCTTAAAATAGTGCACGCTCTTCAACAATACAATATTTAATGACTCAAACAAGATGCCATTTTTTTTAATTGCCTGAAAAATAAATGTTGTGCAAATGCAAGGATTCCACTTGACATCGACAATATATTTTAGAATTTTTCCACAAAGAAACAGTTTTCATTCATTAATTCCCCAAACTAATTAAAATATTTTTCTACATAAGAAACAACTGTAAATAATTGAAATATATATTTATCATACCAAATATAGTAATTCATTTTTTATATAAAAAAAAAAATGACGAATATGTATGTATTTATTGTTATAAGATGATTTATTCGGCCTGGCAAAATATGGATGCATAAGCTTTTCGTTGGATGCCACAAATTTATTATCTATGTCTAAATATGATACAGTTTTCTATTTTTTTTCCTATTTATGTTATTCAGGCTTTCAAATCTTCTTTGAACTGCGCCATAAACAACATAGTTTACATAAGCTACCTGTTGCTCTGCCATTGCAAAGATATGGACACTCGTGATGCTGTCAGCCATTTTCCATTAAAGTCATTTTTAGTCACCTATTTGTAATGTAACTTTCTCCTCCATGAGGTGCAGTTTGGCATCATGGTACAGGTTTGCAGTGTTTTGCGATAAGATTATCATCAAGCTGTTGACACGGCAGGAATGTTTAGCATCTCGTTTGCTTGCTTACTTGTCATTTGGCTAACAGCCCGCGGGCAGCTGACAAAAACTCCTGTTGACTTTGTTTTGTGGTTCAATGCTGCGGGAACATATTTATAAACAACTGTCTTTTTTTATTATTATTATTTTGTTGTTGTTTTTGTATTTATTTATTTATTTATTTATTTTTTTTGCAGTGCGAAAGGTTGAAAAAGCTCCACGCCGAGCTGGAAGAGAAGCTGGAAGCCTCAGAGATCCAAATCAAGCAGCAGTCGTCCGAGTACAGGACACTTCTGCAGCAGAAAGACGTATGAGCATCAACTTCAGTACAATATTTAGCTTCTCCAATATTGCTTTTTATAATGTTTTTTTTTTTTTCTTCTTTTTCCCCTGGCAAAATCCAATTTCCAAAATTAATTCAGTCCCCCGTTTGCTTATGGAACACATGTTGCAGGGATAAAGTTTCCATTAGCAGTTAGCTAATTTAATATACTGTAGTTTACCACCACCAGTTAGAACACAATAGGAGTGTGATGATATATCGATATTGTGATAAATCGTCATACTTTGCCTCCCGATGGATTATCGATACGGCTATGAAAGTATTGCGATATTTGTAGTCAATATACAGCCACTATAAGGGCTCCATTGTTCATGACTTATTGGCAGGCCACTAGGGGGAGTGCCTCATAAGAGTGGCAGGGAAATGGACGGAAGTCTTCAGGTGAAGAAGACTCATGAGCTTATTATTATTATTATTATTATTATTATTATGTATTATTATTTTATGTATTTTTTATATATTATATTTATGTATTTATATTATTTTAACATGAATTATTAAGTAATTAATGAATAATAATTATTTTTTAATTAACTAATTATTTATTTATTTATATTTGATTATTTTATTTCCATACATTTATTTATATTATTATTATTATTATTATTATTATTATTAGTTTTGTCGTAGAGAGGTTCCCACCCCTAGACCACAATGTAATTAACTGCTCGTGGTAATCTGAGATAACAATAATAAATT
This sequence comes from Festucalex cinctus, assembly GCF_051991245.1. Lineage (NCBI taxonomy): Eukaryota > Metazoa > Chordata > Actinopteri > Syngnathiformes > Syngnathidae > Festucalex > Festucalex cinctus. The sequence continues at coordinate 13,373,107 of NC_135422.1, read as the reverse complement.
ACAAAAAAAAAACACTGCCTTAGATTATTACTATATAACAGCAAAAATAAATAAATAAATACTCCCATGCGTCCTCCAGGTGGAGATCAGTCACTTGAAGGCCCGACAAAGCGGCCTCCAGGAGGAGGTCCAGAAGCTGCAACACTCGGTCCAGTCTGCCTCTGCCGGCCCCTCGCTGCCCGTCACCACGGCCTCCTCGAGCGTCGCCACCACGGCGTCCTCCTTCCTGTCCCGGGCGTCTGCGTCTCACCACCACGGCTTTCATGGCGACGACATGGACATCAGTGAAGTCATCTCTTCCCAGCAGGAGATCAACCGGCTGTCAACCGAAGTGCTGCGACTGGAGGCGGAAGTGGCGCACTGGAGGCGCATGTCGCAGGTGAGGTGGACGCTCGGTAGTTCGTCAGACTAGCTTATCTGGTTACATTTGCAATCTCCTATTGGTGATTGAATTGAATAGAATTTCAAATTCACTTTCAAATGAAAATCACAAATGTAAAATAAACAAATTCCCAAATCAGTTTAAAATGACTACTTTCCAAATGAATTTAAAATGGTCATTATCCACAGTATTATCATTTCCCAATTTTATTTTAAATGTAATTTCTAAATTGATTTGGTATTACATTTCCCGATTTAACATTACATTTCCAATTCTATTTAAAATCGCACTTCAATTTGAAATAAAATTCCCAAAGAAATTAAAAAATTGCACTACCAAAACCACCACAACATTTTGAACTATTTTTTTTTATATAGTTTATAAAATTCGGTTAAATTGACAGTCAAATGTGAAATTCTTTTAAATTTCAAGTTAAAGAAAAACAAATTACATTTACATTTCAGTTGAAGTTAACTAAAATTAAATGCAACTAAAATAGTAAAAACAAAATTTTCAAGTTAAATTATGTACAATTAAATGTCAAGAAATATTTACACTTTAATTAAATTGGATAAAAATGAGAAACGATTCAAATTTAGAAATTAACTTCTAATAAACAGAATTTCAAATTTAAGGTTTTACGTAAATGTAATTTTAAAATTCAAACCTTTTGTAGTTCATTCAAATGTCTAATTAAAATTGAATACAATAACCCAGTTACAATTCTATTATGTAATTGCATTTAATCTAATTACAATTAATGTACAAATTCTAACAGATGAAAACGCAATATTTGTAGAGACATTAAATTCAATATTTTGCAACTGATGAAGTCACAATTTTTGAATTTCTCCTTTAGGCATCAACAGCAGGCGGGGCAGGCAACTCTGACCAGGGTGAGATTCTGAAACTTCAAAGAACAATTAAGGTAACAAAAAAAAATAAAATAAAAAATCCCAATAAAATGCAAAGCTGGCTCGACACTTGAGCAACACTGTGAGACTTGACCTTTTTTGTTTTTGTGTTTTTTTTTACAGGACCTGCGGGACAAGATGAGTCGCGAGGTGGACGAGCACCAGCACGAGCTTGCCGCCCTGCAGGACGTCCAACGCCAGAAGATGTCCGACCTCAGCCGCCGCCACCGGGAGGAGCTGGCCGAGTATGAGGAGAGGATCGAGGAGCTGGAGGAGCAGCTGCACAATGGTCTGCAGATGTTTCTGTATGTGACGACCGCTAATGAGGTTACAGTGAACCGCTGTTATTCACGGTGGCTTGAGATCATTGAGCCTTGCCGCCAAATCCGTGTATTCCATTTGAGCCCAGATAGATATTCATCCCATGAAGCAAATCAGATGTCACAGCAGAAATTCACAATTTCACCAAAATAGAAACAACGAATGAGCTGAACAGTTTATTGTGGTCTGTACCACACAATGATCAACTCATTCAAACCCAAAAACGTATAAATACGATTTTAGTAGTTTGTCCTGCACTCCCAAACACTTATTTATACGTTTTTAAATGTTTTTTTATGCTAGCGCATACAGAAGGCTTTGATACAGCTTCTGACATGAAGAGGTCGCTTAAAGCAATGGCAGTTATTACAAAAAACAGCCAGCAAGTGGCAGCAGATTGTAAGAGATCAACCAGGGCCATGTTGCAACAAGCTCTTTTCCCTTGTGTTTTCAACATGTTTGTGAGTAATGATGAAACTTAGCTATATTCTAATGCTAATTGCTGCAAAACAGAGACGGATACAAATGTACTTTTTTTCCTGATGAAAGAGGAGACTCTAATCTTTCTTTTGGTAGCTTCCATGTTTTTATAGGAATAGAACAGAATATTCTGTGGACCTTTCAAAACCAGTCAAACAGTCGGGAGCGAATGGGTTTGCGTCACTGAAAATGAGTTAATCAGGAAAGCGTCAACGCCAGACATATAATATGTACGCAATCATGAACACATATGACATAAACAATTGTATTGTATAGGGGTGTCAAAAAAAAAAATCGATTCGGCGATATATCGCGATACTACATCGCGCGATTCTCGAATCGATTCAATAATCGGCAGAATCGATTTTTTTTTTTTTTTTTTTTTTTTTTTTTTTTTTTTTTTTTTAGGATTCACACCTTGAGCATGGAAGAATGTTATATGAACGGCACATTAAGCCTTAATATTTTTATTTTAATGCTGTTCAAACATGAAACAGATTACAACCTCTATAAGACTGAAATTTCAGATAAATAAATAATACATTTTCATATAAATCTTACACTCTACAAGCTTACTGATTAGTATTTTCTAAATATGAATGAAAAAAAATCCCAACAATCGACTTATAAATTCGTATCGGGATTAATCGGTATCGAATCGTGACCATTCGTATCGGGATTAATCGGTATCGAATCGGGACCTGTGAATCGTGATACGAATCGAATCGTCAGGTACTAGGCAATTCACACCCCTAGTATTGTATGTTCAAGTATTCAACTAAGGATGGATTATCGGCACCGATATTGGGCATTTTGACCAATAAGGCTGTCGTTCTTTTTTTCAAAATGTGATGGCCGATATAAGGTAAAGCTAAAACCTTTTTAATCTCAGGGAACTATTTATTTAAATTTTCAGTAGACTTTATAAGAGATGCTGCTGACCCTGGGAACCTTTTTTCTCTCGACATTAAAACAAATTTGAAAGTTTAAGATTTCAGGTATTATTAAATTTTGGAAAAAAATATTTACCGTACTGTAGAAAACTATAGCGCTATGGTGTTTACTTGTTTAAGTTTCCATTTAACTTTTCAAGGCGTACTGATAAAATGACGTGACATCACACAAATATGCGCACTAGAATTGAATTTATTTTGGTCAGCATAATAATCATGTACATAATTCAAAAGCTACAAAAAAAAAACACATCCAAAATTGTGTAAAAAAAATTGTGTCGGTAAGTAAAGCTGGCTGAAATGCGTAACTCTTTGACCGCCAAAAACGTTTAATAACGATTAGTAAAATCACAATGCATGCCGCCATAAACGTTAAATGACGTCAACTCCGTTTATTTTTTATTTTTTTTTATTTTTATTTTTTTTTATTTTTATTTTTTTTATAAATCAATGTGTTAGTGCAACGCTGCCTCGTCAATGGGTGGTGGAATAAAAAACACCCAGTAATTATGGCCAGCAGAGGGTAGCATTGTATCTCTTTTTAATGGGCTGCGGGTGTATGAAATTACAATGAAACTTGACGGAATCTGATGAAATCTGTTTAAACAGAACGTTTTCAAGGATGACATGAATAATCAAAACCTTTGTTGCATTAAACCTAATTTACAGAAATAAAAAAAATGTTAGTGTCAAAGTCACTATTGTGGAGAAAATGTTTCTTCACAAAAACCTTGTTTTCTCCTATCTTTTTAATTTTCGCTCAATGTCACTCAATTACCCATTTCAAATGGTGATTACTAAAGAACGGAATAAAGTAGAAACATACTTTTTTTTTTTTTGTATTGAAAGAATGAAATGTGATCTTTCATATGGTTCACACCTTGTATATGTAGTAAAAGCACACAATATTCTGTTTGCCTTGAAAGATGAGTTAAAATGCTCAAAATCGGCTGGCACTGGAAGTTGTTTTTTGATAATGTGTGGCAGTAAAAGAGTTAGGGCTGAAACTAAAAGCTTATAAAAGTACGCATTGTCAACATGTGCATATGCGGGGATCCAATTTATATATGCATTTCTCAGCAAATCGTCAAAATGTCCTTTTTCCAGGCGCCTCTCCACTTAGCTCCCCATCAGACCCCTCCACCGAGCTAGAACTGCAGACCACTATCTCCGCCTTGCGCCAGGCCGCCGAGGAGCGGGAGTCGCGTCTGTCCGAGCTGTCCGCCACCCTGGAGGAGGCGCAGAGGGTCCGGGCCTCGCTGCAGTCGGAGAGGGACGACGCCCAGGAGGAGAACGCGGCCCTGCTGCAGAACTACGCCCGCCTGCAGGCCTCCGTGGAGGAGCTTCAGGAGCGGGTGCGGGAGCAGGAGGGCAAGGCTGTGCAGAAAGCCCAGCTGGAGCATGAGATCCAAGCGCTGAAGGACAATCTCGCCGCTGCCGAAAAAGAAACGGAGAGACTGAAAAGCCTGCTTCAGGTAAGCGAGTCCTCGGTTCGGACAACTTTGACATTTCTGACATTGCTCTCCCAAATCAGGCAGAACCAAAGGAGGAGGTTGAGCATGCCGATATCTTAGAGTTGAACACCATCATCGGCACACTGAGAAAAGAGAAGGAGGCTCTGGAACAAGATAAGGTGTGATCATGCTTAAATTGGGTTCCAACCAGGGTTATTATAGTTTTGGAATTTTCATTATTGTTAGTTTTTATTTAGTTAGTTTTCATTAGTTTTCAGGGTGGCTCTGTTTAGTTTTTATTTGTTGTAGTTATTTCAAAAAGGCTTAGTTTTAGTATTATTTAAAAAAAATTACTTGTGTGCAAGATTTAATAAACACCATGGTCTTGCATAACGTTGCGTTTTGGCTGAATTAAATGAAAAAGCAGGCAAGGCGAGCCATTGGAGCCAAAAGTCAAACGTGCAAAATTGTCCCCTTGGAGCAAAGTCATCTGAAGGGGCTTTTCTATTGGCCGCTGCTAGATGACATCACTTCTGTGGCAACACACCTTTAAATGTCTTCATTCCAGTTAATATCAAAATAAATATACTTAAATTACATTTAAAATCAACCGCAAAGTCTCATGTGCTAAATTAATTACCAAAGATGAAAACTAAGGACATCTTCACTATAACAGTTTTGTAAATGTAAAATATTGGTTTGTTTTTATAAAAATCATTTTCGTTTGTATTTTATTTCATTAACAAAAATGTTTTTGGAATTTTAGATTTAGTTATTCCATTAGTTTTAGTTAACTAAAATAACCTTGGTTCCAACTGGCCAACTTGCCGTCGGGAAAATGAGTCAAGTCAGCCGCTACGCTACCATGCATTGCCACGAACAACTTCAAAATAAAAGTGTACCAAGGCAGTAAAGTCCGAATGTTAGTGTATGTCAAAAAACTTTTGAAGTTGTCCTTCTCATCTCCTTGGTGGTATGCTACATGCATGAACAATTGTTGCTGTGGTCCGACGTTGCACACCAAATAAATGGGTACCCGAGGCAGAACAAAATTCTTCGTTTATGTAACATGGGTTCATGATTGTGTACATGCTAGATGTTTGTTATATAATTATGATCGCTCCTATCGCCACTTGTTCATGATAATAGCCACGTTCCATAACATAAACATAACCAGTATAATAATAATGACAGCTTCTAAATGGTCTAGTGAAAAGCAGCCCCTTTGCCCCTCAGACACTAGATTAATACTTTGTTTCCCTCTTAAAGCTCGCCCTGCAGCAAAGACTGAGCACGGCCGAAGAGAAAGTTGCCTTGGATAGCGCGGCTCGATCAACTGAAAGTGAGTCGATGGAAGACCTGAAGGAGGCGCTGGAAAGGCGAGAGAGGACCTTGAAGGCTACACAGGAAGAACGTGACACCCTGCTGACCGAGCTGGAGGAGCTAGACCGGCAAAACCAGGACGCGACGCAGGTCCGACCAAATGTAGTCAACAATTATCAGTTATTATGTGCTATTTTGTTAATACTTGTATTCTTCTTCTGACACTTTTCTCTGCTCCAGAAACATTTCTCAAATTTTCTCTCTAAATTTTTCATGACAAAAACTTAATTGAAGTTAATAAACATTTTTCCAATATCGAATAACTCAGTATTTAGTATTACTTCCATTTTTTTTATTAGTAGAATTATTATTCTAGTCATTCCCACGTCAAAATGTTGAGCTTATTCCTATTGGAAAGTATTGCTGACGTTTTTCAATATTTCACATTTTCTATGGTAAAATATCCAAAATAACCGAGACATTTTACAAATGTACCCACGCCTTATTTTCCACCAAATCTCAGAACTGCCAGATTTGCTGAATCAGAAGATCACTTAAATCCTACCAGTCAGACAACAAGTTGGTTATAAGATTTTATACAGGAAGGAATGTGGAAAAACAAAATGATTGAAAAATTGTATTCAGTATTTTTAAACTTTCCAATGCTCACATTCTACATTCCAAATGTTAACTATTACACTTCCATTTCACTTCATCATCTTCTCAATTTCGCTTGTCCTAATTTGTCAATCTTCCTTCCTTCCTTTCCCAGCATCTGATCTCTGTGAAAGAACAGCTGAAGAAGGCCGAGACGGAGCAGAGCGCTGCCAAAGCTCGGAATAGCGAGCTTGAGCGGGAACTGGAGGCCCAGAAAGAGAAAATCAGCCAGAGTGCGTTCACGCTCAACGACTTGCACATGAGCAAGCAGCAGCTGGATGGCGCTGTCCGAGATCTGAAGGACAAACTGAAACGCGCTCAGGAACAGAGCAAGGAGGCCCGCAGAGAAACGGCAGAACTAAAGAAGAGCATGCAGGAGAAGGAGGAGCAACTGATGGCGGCAAAACAAGAGCTCAGTCGGACCGAACGGACAAAAGTGGATGAAGGTGAGCTGGTTTTGAAGGAGAGAGAGCTTTCGGACCTTCGGCGACAGCTGGAGAAAGTGACGTCGGAGGACTTTGAGCTGAAGATGGAGAATAGGAAGTTGAGAGAGGACGTGAGGAAAACGGAGGACTTGTTGAAGGAGAACCAGGCGGCGAGCAGGACGTTGCGGGAGAAGGACACGCGCATCGAAGCCCTCAAGCTTGAGAAGGAACAGCTGGACGGCGAGCTGCAGCGGGCCGAGCGCTCGCTGGCGGAAGGGGCCAAACGGTACCAGCGCACCATGGACGAGCTGAGCCGAGCGCGCTCCATGGACGCCTCGGCCCTGCAGAAGGAGCACGAACGCGCCGTCAAGCTCAACCAGGAGAAGGACGCAGAAATTGCGCGGCTGCGCCTGGACGCCGAGCAGCTGGCGTCCGACCACCGGGACACCAACGAGATGCTCGCCGTCACCGTCGCCGGGCAGAAGCAGCTGAGCGACTTGCTCCAGGAGAAGGACTCCTTCGCCGATACCCTCAAGCGGAACGCGGCGGACGCGCGGGCTGAGCTAGAGGCGGCGAGGAAGGAGGCCGACGCGCTGAGGCAAGCGCTGGAGGAGAAGGAGCGGCAGCTCGCCGGCATGAAGGAGGACAACAGCCACCTGAAGGAGGAGATGGACCGCGTGCAGGATCAACAGAGCAGACCCCCGCGCACCCTCGACATCATCACCGAGCTGGAGGCCGAGATCGCCCAGCTCAAGTCATCCAGAGGCGGCCTGGAAGAGGAGGCGCGGGATCTCCGGCGGAGCTTGGAGGAGCAGCAGGCGTCGCTCCTCAGCTCCCGGAGCGAGCTGGAGCGGGCCACGCTCGACTTTGACAGCCTCCTCCAAGCCAGGGACCAGGAACTGGCCGGACTGCGGCGCGCGCTGGAGAGTGGAGGTCCCGCCGAGTCGCCGATGGAGCGCGGCGACGTCATACTGCAGGAGGACAAGACTGTGTCTCTGAACCAGGAGAACGGCAACGAGAAGCACGACCTCTCCAAGGTGGAGCTGGAGCGGCTGGTGAAGGGCATGAAGGAGAAGGAGACGGAAATCAGCCAGCTGAACGAGAAGAACTTGTCTCTGACCAGGCAGCTGGACCAGATGGCGCTGTCCCGTGACGAAGTGGGGAAGCTCTCTCAGGTGATTCTGAAGGAGGACCTGGAGATCCAGGCCCGACGGCTTTAATCCGAAATTTATCCAAACTTAAAGTGGAAGTCAACCATATTGATATGTTATATGTGAGCTCAGTAGTCTAAACATGACATTTTGATTCATATTACATTTTTGGAATAAGAGTTAATGAAGTAAAATCCACCCGTTTTTATCCATCTCAGGGGGCGGCCATTTTAAAACTTGCCGTCGACTGAAGGTGACATCACAGTTGCTCAGGCAACAACCAATCACAGCTCACCTGTTTTCTAAAGCTGAATGTTGATTGGTTGTTATGCCATTTTCACCAGACAGCAAGCGGCAAAATGGCCATCATGTGATATTGATTAAAACTGGTGGATTTTGCTGCTTATATATGCCCCCGAACCCCCCCCCCCCCCCCCCCCCCCCGAGTATTATTGAAATTATTTGTATATTTTTTGTCCCCTTTTTTTTTGTGTGGGGGGGGGGGGGGGGGTCTATTATTTATGTATTTTATTTTATTTTACAGTACAATAACATTTTATTTTATGTTTTTTTTAGTGTTTTTCCAATGAACAATCATCCCCCGTATTTCTTGGCCTTCACTCCACATAAATAGCTGAACTGTCATTTTCAGCATTCTTTTTTGACAAATTACGATTTTCTTATTAGCTCGGCTTTGGTGCCATATTGTGACGTCTTTGGGCTCTATGGAAAGAGCACAAAATACACTGTGGGTAGTTTTTCAATCACTAAATACCATATTTGTTTGCTAAAAGTAAGCTGGAAATATGCAAAAATTAAGTAAAGGCATTTTTTGATGTGGTGAAAAAAATAGTGGTAGTATGTTTTATTATTATTTTTTTTATATATATTTTTTTTAATAAGTGTAATGTTTTTTGGTATTTCAGGTGATCCTGCAGAAGGATCTGGAGATCCAGGCCCTTCACGCGCGAGTCACTCTAGGTGGCGGCCAGGACGTCATCTTCCTCCAGCAGCAGCTGCAGGCCTACGCCGTGGAGAGGGAGCAGGTCCTCGCCGTCCTCAACGAGAAGACCCGGGAGAACAGTCAGCTCCGCTCCGACTACCACCGCCTCATGGACATCATGGCGGGCAAAGAGGCGGCGCTGCTCAAGCTGCAGCAGGAGAACCAGCGGCTCTCCACCTCAGTCGATCCTTCGGGGAGCCAGGAGATGTTCAAGGAGACCATCCAAAATCTCTCGCGCATCATCAGGGAGAAGGACATCGAGATCGATGCGCTGACGCAGAAGTGCCAGACGCTGGTGACGGTGCTGCAGTCGTCGGGCGGAGACGCCAGCGGCGGCGGGGTCAGCAGCAACCAGTTCGAGGAACTGCTGAAGGAGCGCGACACGCTCAAGCAGCAGGTGAAGAAGATGGAGGAGTGGAAGCGGCAGGTGATGACCACCGTCAAGAACATGCAGCACGAGTCTGCGCAGCTTCAGGAGGAGCTGCTCGGACTCCAGGCGCGGGTGTCGGCCGACGGCGACGCCGGATCCAAACTCTCGGTGGACTACGCCAGGCTCATCCAGAGCTACGAGCACAAGGAGCAGCGGCTGGGCAGCTTGAGTGTGGAGCTGGCCCAGGTCCAGCAGACCCTCAGCCAGCTCAGCACCACCAAGGATCAGCTGCTGGGCCGTCTCGACCCCACGGCAGCCGAAAGCAAACCGCAGTCGAGCGCGGGTGACCCTCCAGGCCCGGACCTGACGTCCCTTCAAGCCCGACTGACCGAGCGGGAGAACCTGATCCGGACCCTCCAGGAAAACAACCACCGGCTCTCCTGCTCGGCCTCCTCTTCTGAGAGCGAGCAGAGGAACCACGCCGCCGAGCTCCAGCAGGTCCGCGCCAGCCTGGAGGCCCTGCAGAGGTCCGTCCGCGACAAGGATCTGCTCATCAAAACCAAAGGGGACCAGCTGACGCGGGTTGGCGAGGCGCTGCGCAACCGCGAGAACGACAACGAGGTGCTGAAGCAGGCCGTCACCAACCTGAAGGAGCGCGCCCTCATCCTGGAGATGGACGGCAAAACGCTGAAGGAGGAGAACGAGCGGGTGGCGGCGCGCTCGCGGGAGAAGGAGTCCGAGTTCCGCGCTCTGCAGGAGACCAACATGCAGGTGTCCATGCTGCTGCGCGAGCGCGAGTTTGAGCTCGCCGCCATGAGGGACAAAGCCGCCACTGTGGAGAAGATGCTCAAGGACAAGGAACAGGTAGTTCACCATGCACTCGCACGTATAAATATGTTCTATTGTAAATGTTTTGTGTCCCAAAGACGTATTTATACGTTTTTTATGGTCGCGCAAACAGAAGGCTTTGACGCAGCCTCAACTGCAAAGAACGGTTGAAGAAAGGGTTATTACACAAACGGCCAGCAGGTGGCAGCAAAGCAAAGGTGATCAACCAGGGCCATGTTGAAATAAAAGCTCAATTACTCAGAATTCGAAATAAATTTGTGAACAGTGATGAAATTTAGCTATATTCTAATGCTAATTGTTGCAAAACAGAAACAAATAGAAATATACTTTATTTTCCTGATGAAAGAAGAGACTTTAATCTTTCTTTTGATAATTTCCATGTTTTTATAGCAATAGAACATAATATTCTGTGGGCCTTGCAAAATCCAGTAAAACAGCCGGAAGCGCTTCTGTGAAAAGGGAGTGAATGCGTTAAAGGCTCCTTCCGCTATTGAAATATCTTTTTCAAGCTCATGCATGGTTTTTGTTGTCGTCTCTCTGGCGCAGGGTAAATCGGGTGAGCTCAATCAGCTCCTGAACGAAATCAAGTCCATGCAGGACAAAGCGGTGGCCTTCCAGCAGGAGCGCGACCAGGTGGTGATGGCGCTCAAGCAGAAGCAAATGGAGACCACGGCGTTACAGACCGAGGTGTGAATGTTCACTTCATGATGCATTATTTGTATCGTCACAAAGGGAAACTCATCTTGCAGGCTAAAAGTAGGGCCCGACCTATTAATTATTTATTTTTTTTAAGGTCGAATCCGATATCACTTTATAGTTTTGATTAAGTGGTTGATATGGCAGAATAAAATTCTGTGAACATTAATCGGCATATTAATTATATATTTTTAAAATATACAATGAATAAAATTACTTTTGTTTCATCCCTTAACACCTACAGCAATAATTTGCCTATTTTTGTTTTTTTTGGGGGGTGAGGGTAGAATAGAATGTTTGAATATCTTTATCTGACTTATGATGTAATGTGTGTTTAAAAAAATAAAAGAAGAAGACTATATCGGCCACTTAATAAGTCGGGCACTAGCAAAATGCTTCGTTTCTCGAGCTCTAAAAACTGCAGCTGGAACAAATATGCTGTACACAAAACAAAACACAATAATTAAAATAATGACATAACAATACAATATTAAAGGGAAGTCAAAAAAAAAATATTGACAATAATTGGTCTATGCAGCCACTAGTCTAAATATGGCGTTCTGGTTAATATTGCGTGAGTGGAATATGAATTATGCAGCAAAATCCAGCCGTTTTTATCAATATCAGAAGGCGGCCATTTTGACACTTGCTGTCGAGTGAAAATGACATCACAGTTGCGCAGATCTTAGTAAAAACCAATCACAGCTCAGATTTAGAAAACATGAGCTGTGATTGCTTGAGCCCTGAGCAATTGTGATGTCATCTTCAGTCGACAGCAAGTGGCAAAATGGCCGCCCCATGAGATGGATTAAAAAAATAAAATAAATGGCTGGATTTTGCTATATAATTCATATTCCACTAACACAATATTAATCATAATGTCATGTTTAGACTAGTGAGGTCACATATAACATATTATTGTCAAGAAATGTTTACTGTTGACTCCACCTTTAAATAAACAACACAACAGCCGCTGAATGAGTTGTCCACACAGCTGCAGCACATGCGGGACAAAGAGCAGCGTCTCAACTTGGAGCTGGAGAGGCTGCGCAACCACCTGCTGGAGATGGAGGACTCGTACACGCGGGAGGCCGTCGCCGCCGAAGACCGCGAGACCGAGCTGCGCCGGCGCGTGGCCCTGCTGGACGAGCGGCTGGCCACGTCCTCCAGCGCGGTGGAGAGCGCCAGGTCGCCATCCAAGCCCAGCCGAGTAGACGCAAGCGGATCTAAGGTCGTTGAGAGTTGTCATGTTTTTCGTTGTGCTTGTAGCCAGCAGGCCAGCATGCAGGTGGAGTCTCTGCAGGAGCAGCTGAGCGGCGTGGTGAAGCAGCGGGACGATGCCCTCCTGCAACTTGGGACCTCCCAGGAGCAGGTCAAACAGTATGCAGTTTCCCTCTCCAACCTGCAGATGGTGCTAGAGCAGTTCCAACAAGGCAAGGCTTCTGTGAAATTTGATAACCAGCAACTAGATCAAGTTACTTCAATACAATGAATCAAACCAAGGAATACAATTACCAATGATACCTTTATTTATTTATTTTACAATAATTCTCGTATTTAAGATTTTGTAGTAGTATTTTTATTTTTTTTTTGTATGTGATAAAAATGTCAAGAAATGCACAAGTGAACATCTGAACTTGAATTGTGGTTGACTCAGAGGCACTTTAAATGGTGGTAGGTGTGCAGACTCCCGTTTAACATGAGTTCGAATATGACAATGTTAATGGTTAATTCTAAACTCAGCCACGACATTCATTAATAACATAAGAGGGTGTGCACACTTGTGCACCTTATCTCAGCTGTTTATTTGTACTTACCCTCTTTATTTATTTTACACAAATATTTTGCATTTGTACCAGGATGTGTCGACTTTTTATATCTGCTGTGTATATATTTATATATATTTTGGAAAAGTATTATGAATTATTTTTAATTCTTATTTTTTTAATTCAGTGGGGTTTTTTTCTTTTCAATGCAATGTATTTTTTTCTTTTTTTTTTTTAAATGTAGTCGTATTTTTTTGTCAATTGCCATATTGCAAGTGTTTTTTTTTTTTGTTTTTTTTTAAACTGTAGTAGAATTTATTTATTTTTATTTCTTTATTTTATACAAAAATTTAGCATTTGTACCAGGGTGTGTATAATTATTATTTTTTTTTATAATATATATCCGCTGTATATATATATATATTTTTTGGGAAAAGTATTTTGAAGGTTTTTTTTATTTAATTTAATTTTATTTCAATGTATTTTTCTCTTTTTTTTTTGTTTTTAAATTGAGTCATATTTTTTTTTGCAATTAATCGCCGTATTACGTCTTAGTTTTATTTATTTTGTTTTATTTATTTTTTATTTTACAAGTTGTATTTTTTATTTATTTTTTTTATTATTAAATATCTTAACTGTAGTGTTATTTTTTTTTCCCCCACACGTCAAAGCCACTAACTAAGTTGTGCTGCAGTGTTGTTGGTTCCACAGTTTAGCTTTGGATCCTGATTTCTCACACAAATTTTCTCCATTCGTGACTTGAGAGCTACCTGCTAGAAATTCTGCTGTTTTCTCTTTCGGACTACACGGAAACACGATGACATCAAAACCAAAAGCTAAGCAGAGCTGCAGTTTTGTTGCATGCACAGAATAGTGCCACTAACATTGCACCACAGCCAGGAAAAAACAAACAAACAAACAAAAAAACAACCTTTTTGAACCTTTCCTATTGTACGTGCCTCTTTACAAACAAGTAAAAAAAAAAAAAAAAAACTGTTTTAGTCGGCGTTCTCTAACATCCTATTGCAATTGTGACTGTTCAACTTGGTTGGGAATCTCGTCTTACGTACTTCCCAAACTGCTGCTTTCAACATGGCAGCCAGAGAGGCCAGTCGATTGGACTGTTTTGACCAAAACATGGCTCCAAAATTGTATAAAGTCATAAAGTCTCCTTTGTTGCCGTTCAGAGGAGAAAGCCATGTACTCTGCGGAGCTGGACAAACTCAGGAAGGAGAAGGAGGAGTGGCAGAAGAAGGCGGACAAGCTAGAAGATCAAGCGTCTGCCCTTCAGGTGCTTTCATCGCATCACGGTTGAATCCCACCTCAGTGTAAGCAAACGTGGAAAATGACGCTCGCGTTGCAGATAAACCTGGACGAGGCTAACGCAGCTCTGGATTCGGCGTCTCGCCTCACCGACCAGCTGGACTACAAGGAGGAGCAGATTGAGGAACTGAAGCAGCAAGGTGAGGTCGTCGTCGTTTTTTTTTTTTTTCTGTCCGACGTGATTAGACCTCAACAATAGTCTTTATTGTACCCTCCGTATGAAGGAAAATTTCCATCTTACACATCTTGGCAACCAAGTTCCATCATTTTTATTTTTTTGTTGGTCCACTTCCAGACCTTAAGCTCACCCCTGCTGCCTTTGGCGTTCACTTCTGACAACAATAAAGTTATTTTCTTTGGGCTTAGAATTTAAAATAAAATAAAAAATGACCCAAGGACTTTTCCAACATCACAAATGAAGGCCTCCTTGTGAAGTCCCCCCCCCCCCCCCCGGTCTGTATTAAAAATATGTCATATATATTCTCATATATATATATATATATATATATATATATATATATATATATATATATATATATATATATATGATTTTATACTGTATTATATTTATATCAAAAAATGTAGTTAGCATCTTCAGACAACACTGCAAATCAGGACATTTAATTTGGGACATATGGAAAAACATTTTGGCATTAAAAGTGTCAAAAATATTACTTTCGAACATTTTTTTTTTCTTTGAAACAATTATTACATTCTGAATCATAAAAGATACGAATAATTCAAATACGTATCTCAGCAAAATTATTAGATTTAAAAAATTTTATGTGTGTCTGTAGTGTTTTGTGTTTCCTGGAGGTTGTTTTAATGTATGGATTGTTGTTATTGTAAAAACAGCATTGCTAAACCCGATATTCTTTAGAAAATAAATGACTTTTCCGACGTCACCTCCTTGTGCCTGGGACGAAACTTTCTCCCACGCTTTTGTTTAGACTTGAACGCCACATCTGATATGACTCGGTCTTGTGTTATTGTAGACCTGCTGCATGAGCTCATTGCCTTTCTTATCTGACTGCCACCTATGGAACATGTATAATTTCATATGTGGCATCTGTGAATGTGTGCGCTGCTCGGCTAACGTGCTCCTGTGTGTTTGTTTGCAGTGGCCGTAAGACAAGAAATGTTGGAGGAAGCACAGAAGAAACTGATGAACCTGTTGAACAGTACCGAGGGCAAGATTGACAAGTAGCTGACATGATTATGTTTTAAGTGCAATTACCGTAACCTTAATGTCGTAATGCACTCATTTCATTCCGAATGAAATGCAGTTAACTCATTACCTCCCAAAAACGTATAAATACGTCATATTTTAAATGTTTTAAGTGTCCCAAAGACGTATTTATACGTTTTTTGTTTTTTTGTTTTTTTGTTTTTTTAATGCCAGATCATAGAGAAGGCTTTCATGCAGTCTCTACTCCAGAAAATGGTTAAGTGGCAGCAGAGTATAAGAGATCAACCAGGCCATGTTAAAACAAGCTGATTTCCCCACAGTTCTAAGCAGAATTGTGAATAATAATGAAACTTAGCTATGTTCCTTTGCAAATTGCTGCACAGCGGGAACAGATAGGAATATAATTTTTTTCCTGATAAAAGAGGAGACTCTAATCTCTCTTTTGGTAGGTTCCATATTTTTATAGCAACAGTATTTACAGTATTTACAGTATTTCAGGGGCCTTGCAAAATCCAGAAAAAAAACTTCAGTGAAAATGGTTGGGAGTGAATGAGTTAATATGGAATCTTCTGCTAATTCTCAGTCTTTATTTTTGTACTTTCACTAGCCACCTAAATGAGGTTTTGAATTTTGTGTCCCCAGGGCCCTGATGCGTAACCTGCTGCAGGGCTACTTCCACACGCCCAGAAACAAGCGCATGGACGTGCTGAGGCTCATGGGTGGCGTCCTGGGCTTGAACCGAGAGGACGTGGAAAAGGTCGGCGATTTTTAATTGGTGCCGTTTTTCGCTTCAAATGAATGACATCATTGTGGTACTATTTGCACGCCAGAATAATGCCGTTCCTGTTGCGACGTGCCTCATAAATTCAATAGCACAGTGGCGTCGTTTGTGTGTTCAAACGGCCCTTTCACTAATGTACCATTAATTAATTCAGTATACCATAGACTATATATATTCAAAAACAACAAAGTATGTTTTTTTTTTTTTGTATTTGTGCTCAAGGCGCTCATAGGAAGAAAAAAAAAAAGGTCAACTAAAAAAAAGTAACCATCAATAGACAGGATTACAGGGCACTTAACATTAGTTTCTTTCATGTGCAAATGTTGAGCACGGCTTTCATTGTGGGCGGAGCTAGGGTGTTGCGATGAAGCTAGGGCTACCTGGTGTTGCCAACTGCCCCTCTCGCTTTTCAAAATGGCGCCGAGCAACATTCTTTATTATCTGTACATTGTGAAAACGAACTGGAATTTTAAGGGTTACATAATGAACATGAAACAATATTTTATACCACTTATGACAAGAACTGATGTTAGTTTAAAAACTTAATACACTGAAAGAAACAAAAATCCGAACAATCGAACAAGGCTTGAATCTTAAAAACAAACAAAAAAACGCTGCAGCGAACTTGAAACACATATTTCGAAATGTAAATTAGTAAAGGAATCAACTGTAAAACCACAAGAAACCCCCAAGACAACTTCCACGAAAGGCAGCGGGGAGTTTTTCATTCTTATCCAGAAGGTCTGGCAGCAGCCCCGAGGAACCATTCCAACCCTCCTAAAGGGAAACAGACACGGCAAATTGGATTATGGCGCCCCCAAAGAAAAAGAACATTTTTATGGTGTTGCACTTTTGTCATAGCGGGTCCGTCGCCTCCTCTTTTTTTTTTTATTTTTTTTTTTATTTTTTAGTACAACTTTGTCCCTCCCTGCTCGTGTTTACATCCCCTTACGGGGTCACAGCGCGCTCTAAGTGCATCCAGCTGCGAGCAAGCGTCCTCGTCGACGACGAGGGAGGATGACAGACCGCTTCCTCTCGCAACGACGTGTCGAGTCAGCAAAAAAATACCCCGCGGATCTAATCATGGGGGGAATTGAGGCCCATTATGTCTTCGGCAACTTGTCTGAGCTTTTCTACCGCAAAATTGCCGCAACAGATCTGGCATTTTTCAGCAATGTGGTCTTTTAAGCAGAACGTGACGAAAGAGGAGATGCTGTCGCTTTCACGCAGACACGCACATGCCGCTAGTAGTTAATTAGATAATGTTAGCATTACACACACAGTTCATCGTTCAAGCCCTTCCTGTGTCGCAGATTTGGAATCTGCTTTTTCACATTTTTTTTCCTAAGCCTGTAACAGTACAGGATCAAAACATGAGATCATTAAAGGCCCAAAATTGTCACCTTTTGAAATTACAAAAAGAGTTTGTGCTACCAAACTTGAAATAATTACAGTCAACACACAACGCTACATTCTGCTAGTTTATTGCTAACACACAATGTAAACAACCCTGACAGACTAATAATAACTAGCATCACTAGTTGTGCAGTGTTGTATCCTTTTAAAGGGCTCTCAATGCAAAAGTTGGATATAATCTAGGGCCCGGCTGGTTAATTTAAAATCGGTAGAAATCCCCCCACCCCCCTTATAAAAAAAAAAAAAGGGGAATAAATTAGCCTTTTTTTTTTTGCTGATTTTTCTCACTAAGGTTCAACAATTACTAAAATACTAAGTTTTGTTAAAAAATAAATAAATAATACTGAGCTGTCAGTCTTTACACATTTTCATCAGTTACTGTTAAACTTGTTTTTCGGAACAAATCTCAGAATTCGGTTCAAGCCATATCAGCCAGCCCTAATTATAACTGATTTCCAGATGCATGAACTCCTCCTGGGGGCCTTTCTGTTAGGTTTACACACCAAAACATATAAGAATGACAACACAAGGATGAGAAGACAAGACTTATTCGTTTTTACTCGCAGCGAGGAGAGCAGAGTACAAGCTGTCAAAGACACTTTGAACTTAACATTTTCCTCACAGGGTTCTTCTGTGCCCCGCCATGTTGTGGTTTGCGTGTGTCTGTGGGTACGATCATGGGGATATGGCTTTTTCTTTTTATTGTATTATGGATGTTTTAATTGTTCAGCACTTTGAGTTGCATGTGAATGTATGAAAGGTGCTACATAAATACAGTAGTTTGATTTGATTTCTTATTTTTTAATTTTTTTTGTGGTCCAGATGCTGGAGGAGGACACGGCTCGCGGCGTGACGGGCTGGGTGTCGAGCTGGCTCGGTGGCCGAGGCGCGCAGAGCGTCCCCAACACTCCCCAGAGGCCCACCAGCGGACACAGCTTTAACTCGGTAAGAAGAAGAAGAAACAGAGCTGACACATGCTGCAGTGACTTTACCAGTGTCTCCCGTCGGGCTTCCTCCGATTGTTTTTGGGAGGAGTTGTCAAACTTTTTGTAATGAGAGGCATAATTTGAACGCGAGAGTGAACCTTGGTTATTATTTTTTGGGGGGTGTCTATTCTTAGGTGTGTCAAAATTAGTGCGTTCATTAATTAATTAAATTCACCTTACATGTCCACGTCAAAATTGAGCTGTAATACATTTAATAATATGTATATATTTGTGGAGACTGGGGCAAATTGAATGTTATGATTTTAAATGTGCATAATTTCATTGTTTAGTTCATGTTAAAGATTAGATAGCTCTTAATATGAAAAGAAAAATGAGCTGAGCTGTCACTTAGAAATGCAATTATGCCGTCTAGTGGCAGAAAGATTACCTCAACACAAATCAATGTCACACTCATTTTTACAGTACAGTATATCTTTTTAATTTTAACTCAATTTTATGAATTATTATGAAATTAATAAGCTCTTAATGTAAAAAGAAAACTGCACTGAGCTGTCACTGTCTTAGAAATGCAATGGTGCCCTCTAGTGGCAGAAAATGACCCCACAAATCAATGTCTCACTCATTTTTACAGTACAGCTTTTTAATTTTAACTCAATGTTATGAATTATTGTAAAATTATTGTATTATTGATTAAAAGATGTAGCAATATTAATATATATATATATATATATATATATATATATAATATTAATTAGTTTAACATTTCTTTGCACTTTTATGTCAAAGGGATACTTGACTCATTGAACAATTTTCAGCAGTGAAAAGTTATTTTGTCCAGAACTAATTTGATAACTTCATTATTTTTAATGTACAATTAATACCTTTTTAAAAACTTTTTTGTTTTTGTTTTATCCTCTTGCTGTCAACTGTTGATGACATCACCTGTGCTGAGGAAGTAGGTAACGATCAATCATGGCTCACCTGTTTTCTGGGGGCGGTCAGCAAACTGTCATCATCAGTCGACAGCAAGTAGAAAAATTGCTTTTTAAAGGTGTTAATTGTACATGAAAAATAATGAAGTTACCACATTAATTATCGACAAAATATTAACTTTTTACTGCTGAAATTTGTTCAATGAGTCAAGTATCCCTTTAACAAGAGTATGAAAAATATTTTATTATACATTTAATTGTACATTTAAAAATTTGCGATTAATCATGATTTAACTATTGAAGTCATGCGATCAATTGTGATTCAAAAATTGAATCGCCTGACACCCCTCTTGTAAATTATTTTGTGACCCCAATTTAAGAAAAATCCTCTTTTCTTCGCTCCCAGTCCTTCTCTGAGATGTTTGTCAAGTTCCTGGAGACGGAGTCGACGCCGTCGCTCCCCCCGCCCAAGCTCCCCGTCCTGGATATCAAGCCTCTGAGCGCCCCGCCCTCCAGGAGAACGCCGGCGAGCGGCGCGGTGTCTTCCGGCAAGTCTGGCAACCCCTTCCTGGCCCCGCGCTCCGCCGCCGTGCCGCTGCTGGCCGCCGGCGCCGCCATCTCGGGCGGGCCGGGCGGGCACCTGCTGATGAAGCCCATCTCGGACGCGTTGCCCACCTTCACGCCCGTGCCCGTGTCGGCCGAGGCCAGCGGGGGCGCCGTTCTCAAGGACCTGTTGAAGCAGTGAACGTGGGTGAAGACGACGTTTGTGCTATGCAGATGAATCAAAGTGCTTCCTTGTAAAAACTGGAGATGCGCTAGAGCGTTTAATGCAAATCTCCCAAAATGGTGGCTTCAAACCAAAATGGCCGACTTCCTGTTTGTTTTCAGGTATGGGCACTTCAGGCTGTATTTGGAATCGCATATTCGACTCCCTAATCTCTCTGTAGTGGTGCCTGGTGGAACAAGTGACACGACGTATGACTTTTCGAGATACGAGCTGTCAGTGAGACGGTTTGTTTGCTTCGACTTGTGAGCAAAAATTGGAGTACGACAATTGTCCCCAAAAGCTTCAAGTTGAGGCTTTGAGTAGTTTATTGCCACTCCCGGTTGAAGTTAAACATAAAGCGAAGAGTATTGCACATTTATTTATTTCAAACAACCGCTTTACCTTCATGTCCGCTATCTGGTTAAAATTTTCTTTAAATTCTATATAATTTCTGCATGTCTTATAAAGTAGATTATAGAGTGCTATTTTTCTTATTCAAAAACACACTACGCACTTTTTTTGTTGTTCTCTGGGAAAGGCTGGAACGGATTAATGCCGTTTCCACTCATTTCAGTGGGGAAAGATGATTTGAGATGCAAATATTTTTGAGTTAAGCTCATGGTCATTGAATGAATTAAAGTCGTATATCAAAGCACTTCTGTATTGAGATTTTTATGTAGTGGATTGTGGAGTTAACTGAAAGTACACTAAAAAAAAAAACAGTACTTATAGTTTGTAATCTTTTCTTTGAAAATAATCAAATAATACATGTTGAACATTTGAATCATGCCAACACTTTGCTATGCAGTTTTTTTTTGTTTTGTTTTTTGTCATTTCATTCACTAAATTCTACCAAACAAGTGTCACTTTGTAAACATGAATCAGTAAATCAGGATCAGATTTACATGTGGGATCATTTATAGTCACTACATATTTGAAGAGCAGTACAAAATGGTAATCTCGCTGTATAGGGCACTACATAGTGGCTAGGGAGTGATTCCGAATACAGCCTGCGACCTTTTCATGTTTCCTGTTTGTTGTCAGTTGGTGAATTTTGGTCAGTTCTTTGTTGGGTTAAAATATTTACATTTGCACCTGTTTCTGATTTTTAAGTTAAGACCCTCAGAAAAGACGAAATAGTTGCCGAAACAAAGCACGGAGAAAAGTTGAACAGTTCCTCCTTTTCCTCCTAGACGAGACATTTGTTCTGGATTTCTAAATGACTCAAGCTCAAATTCTCAACAATTTAGCATCACAACAATCTGCCATTGAAAGGCCACATTCAGGAGGTGGGAAAAGCTAATTTTGTGTTTTTCATTAGTGATAGACATGTCTCCCAATGTTCATGTCGCTAACGGAACTGGATTGTTTGAATCGACCCACTACGTGCCAACAATCTACCATAAAAGGCCACATTTGGAAGGTAGAAAAAAGCAGATTGCCTCCCAAATGTCTGTTAAATTTCATGTAGCTGAGGAAAACTAGCTTATTTAAATTGACCCTCTATGTGACAACAATCTACCATGAAAGGCCACATTTAGAAGTGGAGAAAAAAGTTGATTTTGTTTCATTAACATGTGACATGCCCTCTCAAATTCACGTTTGCTAAGGGTAACTGGCTTAATTGAATTGACCCACTACGTGCCAACAATCTACAATTAAAGGCCACATTTGGAAGGGAGAAAAAAGCAGATTGCCTCCCAAATGTCTGCTAAATTTCATGTCGCTGAGGGTAACTATCTTATTTAAATTGACCCACTACGTGACAACAATCTACCATGAAAGGCCACATTTAGAAGTGGAGAAAAAAAGTTGATTTTGTTTCATTAACATTTGACATGCCCTCTCAAATTCACGTTTGCTAAGGGTAACTGGCTTAATTGAATTGACCCACTACGTGCCAACAATCTACCATAAAAGGCCAGATTTGGAAGGGAGAAAAAAGCAGATTGCTAAATTTCATGTTGCTGAGGGAAACTAGCTTATTTGAATTGACCCACTATGTGACAACAATCTGCCATAATATGCCACTTTGGAAGGTAGGAAAAAAGCAGATTGCCTCCCAAATACCTGCCAAATTTTATGGTAGTTGTGGGAAACTAGCTTATTTGAATTGACCCAATACATGACAACAATCTTCCGTAAAAGGCCACATTTGGAAGGTAGAAAAAAGCAGATTGCCTCCCAAATGCCAGCCAATTTTTATGTTGCTGAGGAGAACTAGCTTTTTTGTAATGACCCACTATGTGACAACAATCTACCATGAAAGGGCACATTTTTAGAAGTGGAGAAAAAAAAAAAGTTGATTTTGTTTCATTAACATTTGACATGCCCTCCCAAATTCACGTTTGCTAAGGGTAACTGGCTTAATTGAATTGACCCACTACGTGCCAACAATCTACCATAAAAGGCCACATTTGGAAGGTAGGAAAAAGCAGATTGCCTTCCAAATGTCTGCTAAATTTCATGTCGCTGAGGAAACTAGCTTATTTGAATTGACCCACTATGTGACAACAATCTGCCATAAAATGCCACATTTGGAAGGTAGAAAAAAAAGGAGATTGCCTCCCAAATACCTGCCAAATTTTATGTTGTTGTGGGAAACTAGCTTATTTGAATTGACCCAATACATGACAACAATCTTCCGTAAAAGGCCACATTTGGAAGGTAGAAAAAAGCAGATTGCCTCCCAAATGTCAGCCAATTTTTACGTTGAAGAGGGAAACTAGCTTTTTTGTATTGATCCACTGTGTGACAGCAATCTACCATGAAATGGCACATTTTGAAGTGGAGAAAAAAAAAAAAGTTGTTTTCATAAACAATTGACATGCCTCCCCAAATTCACGTTTGCTAAGGGAAACTTGCTTATTTAAATCGAACCATTACATGCCAACAATCTACCGTGAATGGTCGGAAGGGAAGAAAAGCACATTTTCCATTTTTAATTGGATTTTTAAACTTTTCCAGCTGCGTTGTTTCTCAACCCAAGTGACCTTGTGAACGTCTCAATTTTCTAAATTTTTTCCCCCTCTTTACTACTACTTTATTTTATGACAGTGATGTCGAGCATGCAAGTAAGCGGAGTCGCCAAGCATTCTGCGGTTGCGGTAACCCGCGCAGACTACACAACAACACGTGTTCAAGTCATAACGGGTGCACGCAAACGATGCTACTATTACACAATTGTGCTTGTTTATTGGGCGGGATTGGGTTTTTTTTGTTTGCTTTTTTCCCTATATACGGGCACTGCTTATGAAGTAGGACATCCAAGTGCCTGTTATTTTGTGCAAATAACTTGTATAATCAGGAGTGTACATGCTTGATAGAAATATTTATATTTACAGACTTGTTTGTACATTTATCTTACTGTAAATCCTGGGACATTTTTTTTGTAAATTGGAGGAACAAGAAAAAAATACAATAAAAGTATTTCTGCCCCCTGTTGGTGGGTTAAATTGATGTGAGGCGGGGGGGGCGTCCCTTCCTGGTCTGATGGGATCCAGCTGTGGAGTGAGGCAGGAGGCGGGGGGGGGCATAGCAAAATCAACGTTTTCAAGAAAAAGTGGCGACACCGGTAGCGCCTCGGTCCACTTTGGGGGTGGGTGGGGGGCTAGTTGTGTATGACATCGTGCGGGTGGGGGTCTTAGCTGATTGAGGCGGCGGTGGAGGGGTCAACGTTTTCAGGGTCGTCGAAGTGAAAGGAGCTGCGGAGGAAATGAAAAACACGCTCGGTGACATACGTGGCTTCGCGCTTTGCGCCAGGTCAGTATCGGATCTGGTTTTTGTTAGTTTTGTTTTGATTTTAGTGTTGTTGTTTTTGACGAACAGGAAGTTTGTAGTGCACCCTAAAAGTGAAATAAGTGGACGTATCTTCTTGCAGGATGGTGGCGGCTTTTCTATTTATTTTGCTTTGTATCCAGTCAGCATACAGCCAGGTAAGCACTTTTATTCTATATTTCACTTAAAAAATAAAAATAAGTCAGCCAGTTATGCACTGTTTACATGACACATTTGGCAAGAACATTTTAAAATCACTAACACAGTTTTAAAGGTATTTTTTAGTGTACTTTTCATTCATTTGAACTTAGCACAAACATGAGGTGTGTAAATATACATATACACGTATGTGTATATATAAATATATATACATCTATAGGTAGTTCACACACTACTGGCGACTTGATAAAATATCTTTGAACATGTTTTAAAGACACCATTCGGGAAATATATGGAGAAAATACTGCTAAGGATTATTTCTTCCATGATTGATAGTTGTAAACATATTTGCATGAAGTTAATTTGTTTTCCAGTAATT
Source organism: Festucalex cinctus (assembly GCF_051991245.1). Classification (NCBI taxonomy): domain Eukaryota; kingdom Metazoa; phylum Chordata; class Actinopteri; order Syngnathiformes; family Syngnathidae; genus Festucalex; species Festucalex cinctus. Next base: position 13,348,694 of record NC_135422.1, on the reverse strand, counting down.
TAGTTCACTTATTAAAAGAAAAAAATCTGTTCATACAGTCACTGTTAAAGGTAAAAAAAAAAAAAAAGTGTCTTTAAAAAGAAAAACAAGGTAATACTTTATAACTATGTAGTAACTAGTTAATAGATCATTAGTAAACTGTTAATGAATCATTAATGATGTGTTAACAGTTTAAGGATTTATAATGATGCTTGTAGATAGTTATATATATCATTGATAAACTGTTAGATAATGAGTTGTAGTTAATGATTTATAACTACCTACTAAATGAGTAATAGGTCATAAACAAGCTATTAGTAAATTAGTATTGACTTCAGTATCAGTTAATAGTTTATATATGTTATTGGAACATTATCTTTAAGTTGCAACTATTCCTCATTAACTGTTATTAAATAAATTAGTTAGCAGTTTATTAAGGATCTATTAACTAGTTATACCTGATAGTTATTATAAGTGTTACCAAAAACAGCGACTGTAAAAATTAGAAGATAAAGATGAATTTTTTTTTACCATTTATGACAATTTCTACTGATTTCAACAGTATTTCCCCCAAAATGAATAAAATTACAAGGCATACATATTTAATTTGATCAGGGTTTATGATGCAATCATGAATCAACCTCGTCAACCTCCTCGTCAACATTATTATTTGTAATAATTGATATTTTATATGGGCTGCACTTGGTTTAAGTTTTCTTTTTTTTAATTGATGTACAGTAAAATACAGTAAGTCAATCGGATATGTGTTTAAATGAGTTTTATGAATGTTGTTTTTGTAGTTACAGCAATAAATTACTTGCAAACGTCACATGATGTCATGCACTAACCAGATTCTGTTTGTATTGGTGACCGCGCAGACGTGCACAGACGGCTTCAGATACGACCGCAGGTCACGACAGTGCGTAGGTAAGTGCACAATCTTGCGCTGTTAAAGTAGGACGAACTCCTCCTGGGTGCCTTTCCTTACAGGGTTCTTCTGTGCCCCGCCATGTTGTGGTTTACGTGTGTCTGTTGTGGTTTGGTTGCGTCTGTGGGTGCAATCATGGGGATAAGAAACTAGTTTGTCATTCCACCAAATGCCAGGATGTAGAAATAAGTCTTCAGTCAAACATTCTTAAAGGGTTCATGCTTTTTTGGGTTGCTTAGTAAACCTCCAAAATGGATGAACGCTCACGTGAATGTGTCCACCTTGCAGACATAGACGAGTGTCGGACCCTTCCGGACCCGTGCAGGGGCGACATGCGTTGCGTCAACCAGAACGGGGGCTACCTGTGCCTGCCCCGCGGCCTCTACAGCCAACCCTATGGGGCCGACCCCCCGACGGTGCCGCAGGCGCAGCCCGAGCCGGCCTATCAGGGCCGCGGGGTGGGCGGCGGCGGCGGTGGCGGCGGCACATCTGCCGGCACGTCTGCCAGCCAGCCGGACAGCTACGTGCCGGCTCTCCCGAGGTCACCTGAACCAAGCTACCCGCAGGTGAGCTACCCGGTGCCGTGCATCCTCGGGTACACGCTGGCGGACGACGGAACCTGCAACGGTGAGTTCCTTTTATTTCCATGTTTTGTGTGTTTCAATTTGAAGGTTTTGCGAGTCATTATTTTCAATCCGTTTCCTGCATGAGCTCCCTCTAGTGTCACGTGAAAGAATCACTGAATTCAATTTTCTAATTGCATAATATTAGAATGCCTTTTTTTTTTTTCCATTTTAATCTAGCACAGTACGATAAATTTTCTTTTAATCCTTCAGCAATGCTTGTTTTCCAACATTTAAATATTTAAAAAAATAATTTGCATGTAATATATTTTAATATAATCATTTAAGTACAGTTTTATTTTCTATATTTAAGCTGTATTTAATGTTGCTCATGATGGTGGTACTTGGGGTGGGGAGGTTTTTTTTTTTCTTCTTTTTTTTTTAGGTGGTACTTGGTGTCAAAAGTTTAAAAACCACTGTTGTAGTTAAAAGAAATTATTATTTGGACAAAAAGCATTTTTTTTTAAACAAACAAACAAACAAACGTGTTTAAAATAAGAATTTGTTTTTGTTGTTTAATAAAAAAAAAATGTTTGAAATTACAAAATAATAAATTTGTTAAAATATTTATATAAAATATATAAATATAAAAGTGTAGTTTAATTTATAAAGGTATTTCACAACTATTAATTTATTTTAAAATAGCTATTATGTAGTTTCGAATAAATAAATATTCCTTTAAATGTATATTTAAATGGTCTTTACTTTTTTTTTAAATAAGAATATATTTTTTTTAATAAAAGATTTGAAAGCCAAAAACTATTTGTTTAATTCATTTATTTATTTTTTCACCTGTGCCTTAATCCAGCGCTGCGTACAAGCGTCATTATATTATTTTTTTTTCTGGTATTAAAAAAATAAATAAATAAATAAATAAAAATTCCCCAAGGACAAGGACAGTTTCTCTCCAAGCCAAATGTCAACCAACCAAAATATTACAGTACACCTGCATTGAAATTATGCCTCGGCAAGGATAATAATGCTCCTTTTTTGTGCAGACCATTTTATGTTGCCAAAGAGCTTTTTTTATATGATGCATGCAAACTGCAACAATAACAACCACATTGTCACTGTATTAGACAAGTGCACTATTTTTCTGTCATACGTTATGAAAGGCGTCCAGGTGTACCTAATGAAGTGTTCCTGAAAAGGGCGCTTTGTTTTTGCGTCAACGAGCGCGTGCCAGCGGCAAACATGAAGTCATGTTGCCGTATTTGTATTACGTAGAACAGGCCCGCTTGTGTGTGTGCTCATTACGAGCTCCTCCACATCAAGCCCGCCGGCGTGTTATGATGATGTAATGACGCCACTTCCAGACTTCCTGTCTGGACGCGGAATAAACGCGGCTTTGAGGGACGCGACGGCGACTATAAATTCAGCCGCCTTTTTTTGTGGTAGTTACGCTGGTTATCGTCAATAGAAGTCCTCATACAGATGTGAACATATTAAGGGAGATTGTTGGCACATTTAGGACAGACTAATTGCCAGAAATTCCTGAAGCTACTGTAATTTGGGGAGGGTCCAAGTTGGAGGCACTACACACGTTATTTTGTCTGTGGGTTTGAAATATGACGATACAGAATTTAGTTATTGACACTTTTATGGGCCCTCGAGGAAACAGGAGAGTAAAGAAGAAACAAAATGGTAAAATTTGGGAGAAATAAGTCACTTAAAATGTCGCTTTGTGAAACGAGAGCCATGATCAGCAAATATGGCATGTTGAGCTTTGTGCTTTTGCTTTTTCTTTGGCTTTTTTGCCACTTTCCAAGTACATTTTTCTTCTAATGTTCATTTAACTGGTTTAATATATATATATATATATATATATATATGTGTGTGTGTGTATTCATGGTATGAATGTAATATAAAGTCTATTCTTTTTTCAATATATGTATAGGGTGGCCATATTTTACATATGCCAATATACATGACATATTTTTAAAAATTCTAAAACGTATTTATAAAAAAAAGGTGTTAATATATGTTTAGTAGTTTGACAATAACAGATATTGTTTTAAACATGTTGGAAAAAAAATAAACAATTATAAATTCATTTTTAAAATGAAGAATCAAAAATTGTTTTTAAAGTATTTCTTAAAAATATTTTTTAAATGTAAAATGTGTTCTTTTTTTCCCCTGATTTTCTGTTTATTTAAAATAAAAAAGTTCGAGCAAAAATTAAGGATTTTTTTTTTTTAAATCTACAGTAATAGTAAAACAATAAAATCTGCTCTGATTGATCTTTTTCTTAATTTTATGTTCACCATATATGTCATCGTTTGCTTTTAAAATTAAGTGGTTGACTTATTTTTACACTAAGTCGTAGTAATTTAATATAGTGGTAATATAATGCATTTAATATAGTGTTAACTTTTTTTTTTTTTTCCTTGTTACGGGTTTTAAAATGTTATCTAAAGTGATGCCTGAATTGAAGTAGATTAAAAGTCCTGTTTTAAAAATATGTATTATTATATACAATAAATTAATAATAATAATAAGTTAAATATTAAATAGAATAAATATTGTATAATTACATATTTCCTATGGAGGAAGTTTGTTTTTTAGACTCAAGCATCAAATGAGAAGTCTCTCACATAATTCTTCTCGACTTCGTTTTCGGTGGTCCGACTCGGTTCCCTGAAGGGGTCCCGCTTATCGCCGGTCCCGCTTATCGCCTGAGCAAACAAGAAGCCCCCGCCCTCCGCTTCCCTCCGGCCTGCTACATTTTTGTCATTGCCTCTTAAGGAAGTCGGAGGAATTATGCGGCGCAATCGGAGCGATCTGTTAATGCGGAACGAAAACAAAATAGCGGCCGATAGCTGACAGCGCCGACCTGGAATGTTCTTGAAACAAAGGCCGGAGGGTGGGGGGGGAATAAAACATGGTGAAGAAGGGGGCGGGGAGGGGGGCAGCTGGGACATTTCTGGGATTACTTGGAAGAAAGTGAAACACCTCCAACAATACAGTACTTTGACTGCACTCACGCCACAGTACACTTTTTCTATTTATTTATTTTTCACAAAGGCCCCTTTCACACAGTCTCCATGACAATTATTATGCAAAACTCCAGTCATCTGTTTTTTAAGTCAGTCATTTAATAAAATTTTTATTTTATATATTTTTTTATTTTTAATGACTTTTTTACGAGTTAAATTTATTATAGGGCTGCAGCTATTGATTTTTTTCCCGAATCAAATATTATAAAAAGTGATTTTGCACACAACATGTAGGTGTGAGGTTCAGATATTATTTATGTCCCCTTGGGTCTGCCATCCTCATGTTCTAATGTTCTGTGACTTTGAATGTGTTTGGCTTTAAAGGCGGGGCCTTGCCTGGTGAGTGACGTTGGTGTAAAGAAATTGAGATTTTGCCTTGAACTTTTTTTTTTTTGTTATTGAATTATTATAGTTACATATCAATCATTGAAGCCAATAATTTATTCAACATCTGATGCTTAGTTTTTTTTTGTGTTCAGGATAGTGACTTTTTTTTTTTTTTATAGGAATTTGTCGCAGTTTTTTGTTTTGTTTTTTGTTGTTGTTTTTTTTTTATCTGTAAAACACAAAAATATACTTTTTTATTTTTCAAATTATAATGTTCACTGTCATACTATTGTTGTTGTGGCTCTTGTGATTTTAAAATGCAAGCCTCTCTTTAGGCAGCAAACACTGACCTCTGCTGGTCAGGAGTAGACATTGCACCCTATTGCACCATCCCCCTTTCATGTTGTTTATATTATTCTGAATTTCTTGCATTGAGTAAAATTTGTGTTAATAGTTTTCTATGTTTATCTTTTCTTTTTTTTATTTACAGTGCTTCATATATTAATAAAATGTAGGAGTACTCTCTAGTTCAGTTTTCAGTGCAGATGCTTTAAAACCAGCAATTTAAAAACATGAAAAATGAAAGTCATTCCTGATTGTGATGTGAACAAGAAGAATGTGATTCTTTAATTGTTTTTTTTTTTTTTTTTTTTTTTTACTCCATCTTGTGTTTTTGTTCTATTCTTTCAGACATTGACGAATGTGAGACCAACTCCCACCACTGCAACCCCACCCAGGTGTGCATCAACACGGCGGGTGGCTACACCTGCTCCTGCACCGAAGGCTTCTGGCTCATCGGGGGCCAGTGTCAAGGTGTGATGCGCTTTATTGGTCGGCCTACAGGTTTAATCGAGTTGTGACACACCGCACCAGTCATTTACTCTTCAGGCCTTTATTTTTATTGGTTGTTGTTGTCTTTTTTTTTTTTCTTTTTTTTTCTTTTCTTTTCTTTTCTGAACCCACAAAATCCATTATTTCCATGATAACGGGGGTTGACTTTAAAAAAATAAATAAAGTGAAAACATCCGCCACAAAATTAAAAATATGTATTTTTAAAATTATATTAAAACAAAATTAGCATCTGTCCACTGTGCCCCATCAAGATTGTTCCCCTGTTTTTTAAAGGGGAAACAGTGCCCTCATGTGGTCGCTTTATGTAAAGGCAAATTTCTTTCCAACTGAATGCTCACAATTGTATAAAACCAGATGATTATTAATTGCCACCATGTGTCCAAATCGTTTTCTTTGCAGATATCGACGAGTGTCGCTATGGTTACTGCCAGCAGCTGTGCGCCAACGTGCCGGGCTCGTATTCCTGTTCGTGTAACACAGGCTTTGTACTCAACCCGGACAACCGCAGCTGCCAAGGTGCGTTCGCTGACATCACGTATTTCCCCAACTACACCTTGTAACCACAATCTTAGCTAGCGTGTGATGTTTTATGACACTTAAAAAAAAAAAAAAAAAAAAAAAAACTTACGATAGGACATAAAGTCGAAGGCTGTGATGTTTCCCGACCGTCTCCAGAGAATCGCTCTTACGCAACCTTAACGACATGCAAATTCACATCATCTGTTTGGAAAGATTTCCAGAAAGGAAGAGTTCCCGGAATTGTTGCACAAAATTTTGTGTGTGTGCGTTAGATGTGGACGAGTGCGCGGACGAGCCGTGCAGTCACGGCTGCTTCAACAACCACGGCTCCTTTATGTGCAACTGCGACGAAGGGTTCGAACTGGCGGCCGATGGAACCTCATGCAATGGTAAGCCGAACCGTAGTACAAAATCAAGAATAATTCTTATATTTAATTCACAAAAAAATGAGAGGATATTTGACTTGAGGATTAAGCAGAAGTTAAACAAAATTAAAAAGAATAAAAGACATAATCACTAGAAACAAGATAAAGACTATAATAGAAACATGAAATAAAAAAATAGTAATAAGCTGTTTTGTCATATCCTGAGACTGGCTATTGTTGACCAATCACTAGCTCCCCACAACCAACAGGCCTCTAAATTAACTGTTATTGTGAATGTAACTAATAAAGTAACTTGTAATCTAACTAGTTACTTTCAAAACCAAATAAGTACACAGTTAAGTACATAAATAAGTACATAAAGTAACTGAGTTACTTTTCATACCAAGTAATAAGTGAAGTAACTACTTTTTCATGATAACACTGACAAATAACATCAAAGTGTTATATAACATAGCCTATGTAAATAGATATAGTATTTAGGACATTGAAAACAAACGCCAAATGAGGATTTTCCCATTCAAGTCAGAACGCATCATAACATATTTTTGTTGAACGGCATGTACTCTGATCATTTGAGTGGATGCCCAAAAGTAGTTAATAGCAGTTTGTAGGCTAATGTCTCACTGTCGGCTAACACTGTGCTATCAACAGGAATGTTTGGTCGGCTAACACCTAACTATTAGCTGGCTAACGCCATGCTAGCAACAAACAAAAGGGAATTTGAAAATGACAAACTAGCTTAGTGCTAGCTAGAATGAGGCTAGTAGCAATGTAGATAGATTTAAAATGGGACAAAAGAGGAAAAACATTCATCAATTTTTATCAAATTGTGAGTTTTCCTTTCTTGGACTATGACATGTACATTGATCAACGCTTTCTAGTTGATTCAGTCATTCATTGGCTAATGTCAATACAAATGTTGAATGTGGATCATTGGTATGAGTCTGAGCTCTACTCAGGTATAAATTCTTAATCCCCTGCAAAACTTTATTTAATATGACTACAATAATTTACAGTACATCCGAACTGTGAAAATCTTCATTTTGTCTTCATGACTGTATTATACTGCCTCCCGGTGGTCAACATGGGCTATGAATGAGTAGCAATGAATGGAAAACGATGCAACGAAGTATTAATTCTTTATATTCTATTTAATAATGATTTGTACTAAATTTAAACTTACTGACTTTATTGCAGGGCAAAATTGTTGCAATGAACTGCAACAAAACAAATGTATATCCTGTATTCGGTGACTGCTCCCCTGGAGTCTTTCGAATTGCATTTTTTAAATGTATTTACATAAAAAGAAATCACATTTTCTTAACTTCCTGCAGACGTGGACGAGTGCAGCTTCTCCGAGTTCCTGTGTCAGCACCGATGCGTGAACACTCCGGGCTCCTTCAACTGCATCTGCCCGCCCGGCTATTACGTCTTCGAGGACGGGCGCAGCTGCGAAGGTACAAATACAAAAAAAAAGTTGCTTCGAAAACAAATCAAAAGCCGTTCCTGTGCACTCCGATGTTTGAACTGACCCCGAGTGGTGTTGTCGTGTGCTTGATTTTGAAGATATCAATGAGTGTGAGAGTGGTAACAACACCTGTACAACAGACCGAGTCTGTTTCAATTTCCAGGGAGGCCACACATGCCTGGCTCCTTTACAGTGTCCGCCTCCTTACGTTGAAGTGGGCGACAAGTGAGTGAGTTTGTAATGTAACGCGACGGCACTTAAAGCGTCGCTCTCACACACTCTGCTCTTCCGGTGTGCGCAGTCAGTGCATGTGCACCACGGGCAACCCCGCGTGCAGGGATCAGCCCTTCACCATCCTGTACCGACACATGGACATGTCGTCCGGGCGCAGCGTCCCCGCCGACATCTTCCAGATGCAGGCCACGACGCGCTACCCGGGCGCCTTTTACATTTTCCAGATCAAGTCGGGCAACGAGGGGCAAGAGTTCTACATGAGGGTCAGTAAAGCTGTCACACGTCGTTTGTCAGTGCAGAAAACTACCAGCAGGTGGTGCCAAGACCACTCACTCACTATTTCAAATATTCCTTCTACTTTTTTGATGAGCATCTCCTTCCACGTAATTCATCCAATTCATGTTATTCTACGTTCAAAATATTTGAAAAATTCACAGCATCCATGGTATTATTTTTCTCATTCCAAAAATTCACAGTTTTTCCACAATTACACATTTTCCACCCAAAAATGCCCCATTCTTTCACAATGGCGCATTCATCATAGCAGAGCCACATTGTTCTCATTCCAGCTATTACATTTTCAGCGCATTCATTCAATTTTCACCTTGGGAACAATTTACAACATTCCAGAAATTTCACCATACAAAAATTCCACATTTTACCCACCAATAACATCCCACATCATTCCACATTTTTTGCCAACATATTGAACATTTTTCACCAATATCATTCCACAACATTTCATATTATTCAATATCATTCCACATTTTTCACCAATATATTGCACATTTTTTTTACCAAAATAATTCCACATTTTTTGCCTACATATTGCTTATTTTTCCCCAATATCATTCCATATTTTTCAACAATATGTTGCACATTGGCACGTTGAGTTAGTGGTTAGCACGTCCGCCTCCCAGTTCTGAGGACTCCGGTTCGAGTCCAGGCTCCGGCCTTCCTGGGTGGAGTTTGCATGTTCTCCCCGTGCCTGCGTGGGTCTTCTCCGGGTACTCCAGTCTCCTCCCACATTCCAAAGACATGCATGGCAGGTTAATTGGGCGCTCCGAATTGTCCCTAGGTGTGCGTGTGAGTGTGGATGGTTGTTCGTCTCTGTGTGCCCTGCGATTGGCTGGCAACCAGTCCAGGGTGTCCCCTGCCTACTGCCCGAAACCAGATGGGTTAGGCTCCAGCACCCCCGCGACCCTTGTGAGGAATAAGAAAATGGATGGATGGATGTTGCACATTTTTTCACCAATATCATTCCACATTTTTTGCCAACATATTCCTCATTTCTCCCGTTCATTCCATGTTATTCAATATCATTCTACATTTTTCACCAATATCATTCCACAACATTCCACATTTTTTGACAACATATTCCTCATTTTTCCCGTTCATTCCACATTATTCTATATCCTACATTTTTCACCAATATCATTCCCCATTTTTCACCAAATATTGCACATTTGTCACCAAAATAATTAATTTTTTTTGACAACATATTGCTTATTTTTTCCCAATATCATTCTACATCATTCCATATCATTCCATATTTTCAACAATATATTGCACATTTTTTCACCAATATCATTCCACAACATTTCACATTTTTTGCCAACATATTCCTCATTCCTCCCTTTCATTCCACATTATTCAATATCTTTCTACATTTTTTACCAATATCATTCCACAACATTCCACATTTTTCACCAATATATTGCACATTTGTCACCAAAATAATTCTTTTTTTTTTGCCAACATATTGCTTATTTTTACCCAATATCATTCCACATCATTCCATCTTATTCAATATCATTGCATATTTTTCAACAATATATTGCACATTTTTCACCAATATTATTCCACAACATTCCACATTTTGCACTAATATATTGCACATTTTTCACTAATCATTCCCCATGTTTTTGCCAACATATTCCTCATTCCCCCAGTTCATTCCACATTATTTAATATCATTCTACATTTTTCACCAATATCATTCCACATTTTTCACCAACATATTGCACATTTTTCACCAATACCATTACATATTATTCAACATTATTCAATTTTCGTCATGATCATTCCGCATCATTCCATATCTTTCAATGCCGTAACATAACATTCAAAATCATTCCACGAATCATTAGAATTTCAGCATTCACACTCAATTTCTCTAGAAATTGAAAATGTCTCATTATAAATGCATGTGATGCTTTATGTTTGTGTTTTTAACACATTTTTCCATTGTCTTCATTAGCAAACTAGCAACATGAGTGCCACACTTGTGCTGTCACGGCCCATCAAGGGTCCCAGAGAGGTGGTCCTGGACCTGGAGATGGTGACGGTCAACAACGTCATCAACTTCCGCGGCAGCTCAATCATCCGGCTGTCCATCTTTGTGTCGGAGCACCCCTTCTGATGCGCCGTCACGGTCGGGAACGAGCCCGACGGAACGCACCCCGCCCCCGCCTTAATGGACTCTGAGCTCTTAAGGCGGCAAGATGGACGCTGTAGCGGGATGCGTCCGGTGTACAATTTCTGGCATCCTCTTCTTAGAAGCACCGCAAATGTTTGTATTCTCAGCACAGACGCCGCTGCATCTTTTTTCCCTTCAGATCAGCTGTGAACAGGACTTTTATTGTGTATCATCAAACATGAATTATTGATTCCAATAAACGTCTGTATGAGCAGGCCACTGAAGCCACTGCAGCGCCTTTTTGCTTTCATTTATTTTCTAATTCACCCTATTCATTCATTTCCTGTACCACTTCTATTGCTGAGCTGAAATACTGACAATAAGACAACCATTTACAAGTAAAAGTTTGTTGACTTTTCAAGTCAATCTCCAGACTTAAACCCGACAGAGAATCCGTTTTACCTGCTAAAGAGAAGACTTGTGATCAATAACACCTCAAAAACATCCATCCGCCCACTTTTTTATACAGTAGATATTTCCCTCAATAGTTGGAGAGTGAGGCCAACTTGATCCTTAAGAAAATAATGATGACATCAGCATTGAGGCAAAGGAAATAAATTTAAATCTGTGCTCTTTGCACTTCAGGGAAGGGCACAAACGCTGCATCAGTCCGGGAATTAGACACATCCACATCAAGAGCGGAGGAGGAGCTTTGGACATTTGCTCTTTTGAAAGACATTTGATAGCTTGTATTGTGTACACGCACATGCAACAGATGCAATTAACAAGACTTGAATAAAAGATTGATTTTTAAGCGAGGAAAAAAATGAATTACAGTGAAAGAAAATCATGTACAATATGTCTAATTTATTTTTCTATATTGAATCATATCATTCAGATCCACATGCTCATTGTTGACATGTTTGCATTGTGCAGTCACGTGCAGTTCCACGACGTTCCACACAACAGCCATCCACTTCTCCCGTGAACAGATTCAAAAGGGAAGAGAGGAGAAAAAAAAAAAAAAAAAGGAGGAGGAGGAGCATAAACGTTTACCGGCTGGCATTTCTCGTCATTCTTGCGTTGACTTGACTGGCCTGGAGGCGCACCAGCAGCAAAAACAAAAAAAGAAAGAAAAAAAGAAATCCTCTCTTCAATGAAAGAATACACAGCCTGGGTGAGTCTTGACTTTTTATTGATCTTTTTTTTTTTTTTTTTTGCAAACCACACATTTGGGATACATTTTCCCATCATTTTACGCTTGACTAATTCTTTTAATTACAACTTCCTTCCACTTTCACTTCTATGGTGAGACTCTGAAGCG